>NW_027142007.1:0-300000 GCF_036365525.1 Heterodontus francisci
TAGTGTCTCCCACCCACTCCTCCTCTAACAAAAAAAAGGACTCTGGTGTGTTGATAAGGTAAGCTTTTTATTTAAAAAGTTCAGTCCGTCGGATTGCTAAGCGAACAAGTTTTGACTTTTTTTTTTCGTTTGGTTTTTCAGTAGATTTATTGGGAATCTAGAATAGTGGGAATGGAGGTAAAGGCAGTTGTATGTTCCTCCTGCAGAATGTGGGAGGAAGGGGTCGCCAAGAGTGTCCCTGCTGACTGCATCTGCGGGAAGTGCACCCAACTCCAGCTCCTCGCAGGCCGCGTTAGGGAACTGGAGCTGGATGAACTTCGGATCATTCGGGAGGCAGAGGGGATTATTGACAGGAGTTATAGGGAGGCAGTCACACCTCAGGTAAAAGAAGCAGGTAGATGGGTTACCGTCTGGGGAAGGAAAGGGAACCAGGAGGCAGTGCAGGGATCCCCTGTGGCCGTTTCCCTCAACAACAGGCATACCATTTTGGAAACTGTTGGGGGGGGGACGACTTACCAGGGGTAAGCAATGGGGTGCAGGTCTCTGGCACAGAGTCTGTCCCTGTTGCTCAGAAGGGAAAAGGGAAGAGGAGCAGAGCATTAGTCATTGGGGACTCCATAGTTAGGGGAACAGATAGGAGGTTCTATGGGAACGAGAGAGACTCACGGTTGGTGTATTGCCTCCCAGGTGCCAGGGTTCGTGATGTCTCCGATCGTGTTTTTGGGATCCTTAAGGGGGAGGGGGAGTACCCCCAAGTCGTGGTCCACATAGGCACCAACGACATAGGTAGGAAGAGAGATGGGGATTTAAGGCAGAAATTCAGGGAGCTAGGGTGGAAGCTTAGAGCGAGAACAACCAGAGTTGTTATCTCTGGGTTGTTGCCTGTGCCACGTGCTAGCGAAGAGAGGAATAGGGAGAGAGAGGAGTTGAACACGTGGCTGCAGGGATGGTGTCGGAGGGAGGATTTTGGTTTCCTGGATAATTGGGGCTCTTTCTGGGGTAGGTGGGACCTCTACAAACAGGATGGTCTTCACCTGAACCAGAGGGGTACCAATATCCTGGGGGGGAGATTTGTTAGTGCTCTTCGGGGGGGTTTAAACTAAATCAGCAGGGGAATGGGAACCTAAATTGTAGTTCCAGTGTACAGGCTGTTGAGAGTAGTGAGGTAGGGGATAAGGTTACAGGGACGCAAGAGGGCACTGGCAAGCAAGAACTTTGTTTAAAGTGTGTCTACTTCAACGCCAGGAGCATCCGGAATAAGGTGGGTGAGCTTGCAGCATGGGTTGGTACCTGGGATCCTGATGTTGAGGCCATTTCAGAGACATGGGTAGAGCAGGGGCAGGAATGGATGTTGCAGGTTCCGGGATTTAGATGTTTCAGTAAGAACAGAGAAGAGGGTAAAAGAGGGGGGGGGGGGTGTGGCATTGTTAATCAAGGAAAGTATTACAGCGGCAGAAAGGACGTTTGAGGACTCGTCTACTGAGGTAGTATGGGCCGAGGTTAGAAACAGGAGAGGAGAGGTCACCCTGTTGGGAGTTTTCTATAGACCTCCGAATAGTTCCAGAGATGTAGAGGAAAGGATAGCGAAGATGATTCTCGACAGGAGCGAGAGTAACAGGGTAGTGGTTATGGGGGACTTTAACTTTCCAAATATTGACTGGAAATACTATAGTTCGAGTACTTTAGATGGGTCTGTTTTTGTCCAGTGTGTGCAGGAGGGTTTTCTGACACAGTATGTGGACAGGCCAACCAGGGGCGATGCCACATTGGATTTGGTACAGGGTAATGAACCCGGCCAGGTGTTCGATTTAGATGTAGGTGAGCACTTTGGCGATAGTGATCACAATTCGGTTCGGTTTACCTTAGCGATGGGCAGGGACAGGTATATACGGCAGGGCAAGAATGATAGCTGGGGGAAAGGAAATTATGACGCGATTAGGCAAGATTTAGGATGTGTAAGATGGGGAAAGAAACTGCAGGGGATGGGCACAAACGAAATGTGGAGCTTATTCAAGGAGCAGCTAATGCGTGTCCTTGATAAGTATGTACCTGTCAGGCAGGGAGGAAGTTGTCGAGCGAGGGAGCCGTGGCTAACTCAAGAAGTTGAAGCGCTTGTCAAGAGGAAGAGGGCGGCTTATGTTAGGATGAGACGTGAAGGCTCAGTTCGGGCGCTTGAGAGTCACAAGCTAGCCAGGAAGGATCTAAAGGGAGGGCTAAGAAGAGCAAGGAGAGGACACGAGAAGTCATTGGCGGATAGGATCAAAGAAAACCCTAAGGCTTTCTATAGGTATATCAGGAATAAACGAATGATAAGAGTTAGAACAGGCCGAATCAATGATAGTAGTGGGAAGTTGTGTGCGGAATCAGAGGAGATAGGGGAAGCGTTAAATGAATATTTTTCGTTAGTATTTACAGTAGAAAAAGAAAATGTTGCCGAGGAGATTACTGAGATACAGCCTACTAGGCTAAATGGGATTGAGATTCACAAGGAGGAGGTGTTAGCAATTTTGGAAAGAGTGAAAATAGATAAGTCCCCTGGGCCAGATGGGATTTATCCTAGGATTCTCTGGGAAGCCAGGGAGGAGATTGCATAGCCGTTGTTGTTGATCTTTATGTCGTCATTGTCGACAGGAGTAGTGCCGGACGACTGGAGGAGAGCAAATGTTGTCCGCTTGTTCAAGAAGGGGAGTAGAGACAGCCCTGGTAATTATAGACCTGTGAGCCTTACTTCGGTTGTGGGTAAAATGTTGGAAAAGGTTTTAAGAGATAGGATTTATAATCATCTTGAAAAGAATAAGTTCATTTGCGATAGTCAGCACGGTTTTGTGAAAGGTAGGTCGTGCCTCACAAACCTTATTGAGTTTTTCGAGAAGGTGACCAAACAGGTGGATGAGGGTAAAGCCGTGGATGTGGTGTATATGGATTTCAGTAAGGCGTTTGATAAGGTTCCCCACGGTAGGCTATTGCAGAAAATACGGAAGTATGGGGTTGAAGGTGATTTAGAGCTTTGGATCAGAAATTGCAAGCTGAAAGAAGACAGAGGGTGGTGGTTGATGGCAAATGTTCATCCTGGAGTTTAGTTACTAGTGGTGTACCGCAAGGATCTGTTTTGGGGCCACTGCTGTTTGTCATTTTTCTTAATGACCTGGATGAGGGTGTAGAAGGGTGGGTTTGTAAATTTGCGGATGACACGAAGGTCGGTGGAATAGTGGATAGTGTCGAAGGGTGTTGTAGGCAACAGAGGGACATAGATAGGCTGCAAAGCTGGGCTGAGAGATGGCAAATGGAGTTTAATGCGGAGAAGTGTGAGGTGATTCACTTTGGAAGGAGTAACAGCAATGCAGAGTACTGGGCTAATGGGAAGATTCTTGGTAGTGTAGATGAGCAGAGAGATCTTGGTGTCCAGGTACATAAATCCCTGAAAGTTGCTACCCAGGTTAATAGGGCTGTTAAGAAGGCATATGGTGTGTTAGCTTTTATTAGTAGGGGGATCGAGTTTCGGAGCCATGAGGTCATGATGCAGCTGTACAAAACTCTGGTGAGACCGCACCTTGAGTATTGCGTGCAGTTCTGGTCACCGCATTATAGGAAGAATGTGGAAGCTTTGGAAAGGGTGCAGAGGAGATTTACTAGGATGTTGCCTGGTATGGAGGGAAGGTCTTACGAGGAAAGGCTGAGGGACTTGGGGTTGTTTTCGTTAGAGAGAAGGAGGAGGAGAGGTGACTTAATAGAGACATACAAGATAATCAGAGGGTTAGATAGGGTGGATAGTGAGAGTCTTTTTCCTCGGATGAGGATGGCAAACACGAGGGGACATAGCTTTAAGTTGAGGGGTGAAATATATAGGACAGATGTCAGAGGTAGTTTCTTTATGCAGAGAGCAGTAGGGGCGTGGAACGCCCTGCCTGCAACAGTAGTAGACTCGCCAACTTTAAGGGCATTTAAGTGGTCATTGGATAGATATATGGATGTAAATGGAATAGTGTAGGTCAGATGATCGGCGCAACATCGAGGGCCGAAGGGCCTGTACTGCGCTGTAATATTCTAAAAAATTCTAATTCTAAATTGCCCCTAGTGTTGGTAGGTGGTAGGAGAATGGTGGGGATGTGGTATGGAATATGGGATTAATGTCGGATTAGTATAAATGGGTGGTTTAATAGTCAGCACAGACTCGGTGGGCCGAAGGGCCTGTTTCAGTGCTGCATCTCTGAGTAAATAAATTGAGCAGCTACATTTCCTGTGATAAATTGAGCAGCGCCATCTTTCATCCTGGCAGCTGCCTGGAACGTCTCAGACAGTGACGTTTCAGTGGAAGGAGCTGCATTTGCGCATGTGCTAGTACTGTGCCACCTAGTGGTTGCGTTGTCAGCAAACGCAGCGGGAAGTTTAAAGTGTTGATGTTTTCTCTGTTCTTGTGATGCTTCCTTTGCTTCAGTCCCTCTGATTTACATCCTTCCTTTTCAACTGGCTCCATTTCACTCACAAAGCACCAAGTACTAATCTTTCTGCTTGTCTACTTTACAAAGCCGCTACCTCCCAGCTAACCTGTTTCTCTGTAGCCTCCCGTCCACCCCTGGCAGCCCTTCCTCTGAGCAAAGATACTATCCCCATTTGTGTTGTTCCTTCACTGTTCTCTGTTTTACTTTGTCTATGAAGGGAAAGAGCGGAGCTGCTCGACTGGACACGGATGTTGCCCCGACCTGCACCTCTCCCGATCGCTCCCGCATCGCACGCTGACCCTGACGGCGAGAAGCGGGAGGGAGCTGCCTTCGCCATCCCCCGCGGAGGGACTGGGCCGAGCACCCCGGCGGAGCCAGCGGCTGGCCCCAGGGATCATTAGCGGGTGTCTCTGACGGTGAGGGGCGGCAAGCCCAGCAGCGGCCCCCCCTCTCCCTCGCAAGACGACCAGGCTGGAAAACCTGTCAGAGACATTTTCTTTTAAGGCTTTGATTGTGAATCGAGCAGCAAACAAAAAAAAAAAACAAAAGCTTGGTGGAGATGCCAGCGAATTGCCGGGACTGTGCTGATAGTATTGCTGGAGGAGGCTGGTGCTCTGATCAAGGGGGGACGGAAATAAGGGACAGGGATGTTAAGCAGTCACATCCTAGTCAAACTGCCGCAGAATTGGCAACGCTACACCAATCCTGATAAAGGGGCAATGAGATGACTTGGGCCTGTGGTTAAAAAGTGCCAGAACACCCCCCTGGTAGTTGTAGGTGGTAAGAGGGCAGCACCATAGAACTGGACGGGTGTGGGGGGAGGGGGTTTGGGGAGTTGGCGGTCTTGTGCAACAGATTTACTATTTCATCAAACAGTAGAAGGTTTCTTCCCCGTGTCCTGATCAATAGTTGTCCCTCGACCAGTAACCTGTAAACTCATGATCACATTATCACATTGCAGTTTCTGGGAATTTGATGTGCCCGAATTTGCTGTCAGGAAGAGAGATGAGGTTCCTCAAAGTGAAAATAGGGAGTTAGGCAGAAGGTTAAAAAGCAGGACCTCGAGGGTTGGAATCTCAGGATTTACTCTCTGTGCCACGTGCCAGTGAGGGTAGGAATAGCAGGATAAGGCAAATGAATGCGGGGCTGAAGAGCTGGTGTAGGCGGGAGGGCTTCAGCTGCTTTGATCATTGGGATCTCTTCTGGTGCAGAGGTGACCTGTACAAGAGGGACGGGTTGCATCTAAACTGGAAGGGGACCAATATCCTTGTGGGGAGGTTTGCTAGTACTACTCGGGAGGGTTTAAACTAGTCTTGCGGGGGGCGGGGTCGTGGGACCCAAAGTAGAAGTCTCTCAGATGAGATAGTTGAGGCAAATGGGTTTTTAAAAGGACAATTTGGTAGATTCACCATTACTGTGAGAAACTGTTAATTCCAGATTTATTTCATTAATTGTATTTAAATTCCCCAGCTTCTGTGGTGGGGTTGGCATCTGCGTCTCGGGATGAGTCTGGGCCTCTGGATTACTAGCGCCACACTGTTGCTCAAGGTGACCCTCCTCAGACACACTCAATCCCCCTTGCTGTCACCAATACTAGCCATCTATTTGGACTGCGGTGGAAAGGGCAGGGTAGTGGGACTAGATAGATAGCTCTTGCAGGAGGGAGCTAGTATGGGTTGCACGGGCAAAATGGCCGCCTTCTGTGCTCTAGATGATTATATTGGACAGTTGCAATACTCAGGGACACTCTCCATTTCGGACTGTGATGCCTTTCTGGATGGTCACTCACTTCCCTCTTTCCACTAAGCCCCTGTCCCTGCACCTTCTTTCTGTGTAAGCTCCAGGTCCTTGACCGAGAGCTGGACATTGATCAGAGCAGAAATTAAATGTTGAAGTATTTTGTTAACGTCCCTGCGTCCATTCACTTTCTTATTCAAGATGTTGCATCTTCTGCCCTGTTTGAACCTTCAGTTGTGGTGGTGACAGGCATTCTCAGATTCTGATGCTCTGTAATAAATAGGAGGATTAGATGGAAATATTAATATGATAAGGAGAGCATTGCTTTGTAAGGCACGTGGTCAGTCCCATCTCCCTCAACAGTATAACAGTTGTTGGCTCGGAGATCAAGCAATTCCCAAGTGCTGCGATCAACCCTCCACATCAGGTTTAACACAGACAGCTGCCCAGGGCAATGCAGCAAGTCCTGCTGATCTCGACAACCTAGTTCTGGACGCATTCCCATTGGCTGAGTCTCTACACGGGGAGTGCCCATTGGCAAGAGTTATTCAAGCAGTGCAGGGCAAATCCAGACTTACTCCTGAAAGAGAGAATATGCAGTATGGGAACATGAAGCAGGGCAATCATTGGTGAATTAAATGATTCTTCACTCAGGTTGTATTCAGCATGAAAATTCGTTAAAAATATGAGCAGATCTTTCGCTAAATAATTTCGATTTGCTGAGTTTTAATATAAAATTCTGCTACTTTATCAATGAACACAATATCTAGAGAGGTATGATTTCTCTGTTCTCCATCTTCATGCAGATGTGCCCTGGTTAGTGCTTCTATTTGAATATATTTATTATATTTCTCACTGTACCAGCACCTGACTAGTGAACACTGCAGGAGCGGAGGATATTTCCCACTGTTCCACTGATGTTAACACTCGTGTAATGTTGTGATTATAATAAATTGCAAAAGAGGCACCAAAACCTGCGGAACGGGCATACAATTGCCAAATGAATTTCAACACATATAAAAGTGAGTTATTACATTCACTAAGAAATATTAAGTCACTTATTACTTGTAAAATAAGAATCTAAATGGGGTACAAATACACAAAAAGGTAGAGATGCAAGTTAATAAGGCCAGATAAAAAAGACAAATCATGCACCAGAGTTTATTTCTAGAGAGACATCATTGAAAAGTCGAGAAGTCATGTGAAGCTTGTATCAAACCTTGGTTTGCCCACACTTGGAGTACTGTGCACAGTTCTGGTCACCATATTACGAAAGTGATATAGAGGCACCAGGGAGAGTGCAAGAAAGATTTACAAAAGATAATACCAGAAATGAGAAGTTGTAGCTATCAGGAAAGGATTAATATGTCAGTTCTCTTATTTTGAAAAAAAGAGAAGGGTTGGGGTGACCAAATACTAATAACACAGGAAGAAAAAAGGAAAATCTGCAGGCAGCTTTGAGAGAGCTCAGAAAGAAATTAACAAGCTGGACTTCAGATGCATAAATTTCCAGAATACTCACAGTGCCAAGCGCTGGTGAATAGGAGGATAGAGCAGATGAATGTGTGGCTGGAGAGAGAGGAGGGAGGGCTTTAGATTCCTGGGACATTGGGACAGGTTCTTGGGGAGATGGGAGCTGTACAGGCCACATTAATGGCACCAGAACAGAGCTGGGACCAATGTCCTTGCGGGACAGTTTGCTAGTGCTATCGGGAGGGTTTAAACTAACAAGAGGGGGAGTGGTGGGAATCAGGAGGTAACATTAGAGAGGAAAAGCAAGGTGCACAAAGAATTGAGAGCGATAGCTAGCACTAGCATAAGAAATAATAAGGCATTAGGTGGGTTCAGAGTGTGAGAGAATGCAGTAAGATCTAACTTAGGTTTACAGTGCATGGAAGTGAATGCACAGAGTGTGGTAAATATGATTAGTGAGCTGCAGGTGTCGACAGTCACTTGGGAATATGGCGTTGAGATGATAACGGAGACCTGGTTCAAAATAGGGCAAGACTGGGCACTAACTATTCCTAGATACAAGGTATTCAGGAAAGATTGGGAAGGAAAGAAAGGACAAAGGGTGACATGTGAAAAATGAGGGAAATATTGACAAATATTGTGAACTGGTGTCCCACATCACCACAGTCCTGTTGTTCATTTGTACAATGCTGTTTCCTCCCTCTGCCCCAGGACAAAGCCCGTCCTGTGCTCATTGTCTCCCCACAGCAGCACCTCAGTTCCCAGCAAACCCCATTGTGTTCTCTAAATCACCAGTTAGTTTACTGCAAAGTCCAGTGCAGGAACTGCCAGCTGTTTATTAGATGGAGCTGAATTCACAGCGACACCACCCAGTCATCCCAGTGATATATTTCCTGTTTATCTTAACACACTGTCCTGTTGAACAAGCAGTTTATGGCACACCATGGTTCTCTGCAGTTGGCAGCAGGAAATCTATTGTTGCACAGAATCACTGAATGGTTACAGCACAGAATGAGGCCATTCAGCCAGTCCATTATGTGCCAGTTCTCTGCAAGAGCAATTTAGCTCCTCCCACTCCCCTGCATGTTCCCTGTACCCCTGCAATTCCTCCCTCCCGCCCCCCCCCCCCCCCCCCTCCCCAAACCCCATTTCAGGTACTTATCCAATTCTCTTTTGAAAGCTATGATTGAATCTATCTCCACATTTTTAGACAGTGCATTCCAGATTATAACCACTCGCTGTGTAAAAGTTTTTCATGTGGCCATGTGTCTTCTAGTTCTCGGATCTTCCACCAATGGGAACAGTATCTCTCTATCTACATTGTCCAGACACCTCATGATTTTGAACACCTCGATCAAATCTCCTCTCAAACTTTCTCTTCACCAAACAGAACAATTTCAGCTCCTCCAATCTATCCACGCAGCTGAAGTCTGCCATCCCTGGAATCATTCATTTAAATCTTTTGCAACACCTTCTGTAAATCCTTCACATCCTTGCGGGAGTGTGATGCCCTGAATTGGGGCTGAAGGGAGTGGTGTGAGAAAGAGGGGTTCCATTTCATGGGGCATTGGCATCAGTTTTGGAACCGGGGGGATCTGTACCGATGGGACGGTCTCCACCTAAACAGATCTGGAACCAGTGTTCTAGCGACACGGATAAATAGGGTGGTCTCTAGGACTTTAAACTAGCGACTCGGGGGGAAGGGAAAGGGAAAGGGAAAACGACAGGGTGTATGATGATAAATAAAAAGGTAAGCAGCAGGCTAACGTGTGCAGGAGGGTTTAAGTTCAAGGAAGACTATGATAGAAGCAGAAAGGAAGGATAACTCAGGAGTTATTATTAGAGATGTTGGGAATCATGAGGGTAAGAAAGCTAGCATAAAGGCACTTTTCCTGAATGTTCGTAGCATTCGTAACAAGGTTGATGAGTTAACGGCACAAATCATCGCGAATGAATATGATTTGGTAGCCATTACGGAGACATGGTTACAGGTTGGTCACGACTGGGAGTTAAATATCCAGGGGTACCAGACTATTCGGAAGGACAGACAGGAAGGTAAGGGAGGTGGTGTAGTTCTGATACTCAAGGACGACATCAGGGCGGTGCTGAGAGATGATATAGGTTCTATGGAGAATGAGGTTGAATCCATTCGGGTGGAAAATAGAAACTCTAAAGAAAAAGTCATTGATAGGCGTAGTCTATAGGCCACCAAATAATATCACATTGGGGCGGGCAACAAACAAAGAAATAACCAATGCCTGTAAAAATGGTATGGCAATTATCATGAGGGATTTTAATCTACATGTAGATTGGTCGAACCAGCTCAGTCAGGGTAGCCTTGAGAAGGAATTCTTTGAGTGTATCCCTGATAGATTTCTTGAACAGTATGTAATGGGAGGAAGCTATCCTAGATCTAGTCCTGTGTAATGAGACAGGAATAATTAATGATCTCATAGTTAGGGATCCTCTTGGAAGGAGTGATCACAGTATGGTTGAATTTAGAATACAGATGGAGAGTGTGAAGGTAAAATCCAATACCAGGGTCCTGCACTTGAACAAGGGGGACTACAATAGAATGAGGAAGGACTTGGCTAAAGTAGACTGGAAACAAAGATTTTATGGTGGGACAGTTGACGAGCAGTGGAGGATTTTCAAAGCAATTTTTCAAAGTGCTCAGCAAAAGTATATTCCAGTGAAAAGGAAGGACTGGAAGAAAAGGGGTAATCTGCCATGGGTGTCTAAGGAAATAAGGGAGGCTATCAAATTGAAAAAGAAGGCAAACAAAGTGGCCAAAAGCAGCATGAAACTAGAAGATTGGGAAAACTTTAAAGGTCAACAGAAAGCTACAAAAAGAGCTATAAAGAAACGTAAGATGGAACATGAGAAAAATCTAGCACAGAATATAAAGACAGATAGCAAAAGTTTCTATAAATATATAAAACGAAAAAGAGTGGCTAAAGTAAACGTTGGTCCTTTAGAGGATGAGAAGGGGAATTTAGTTATGGGATATGACGAAATGGCCGAGGCATTGAACAGGTATTTTGTATCAGTCTTCACAGTGGAGGACATTAATAACATGCCAGTAATTGACAAAGAGACGAACGTAGGTGAGGACCTGGGAACAATCATTATTATGGAAGAAGTAGTGTTGGGCAAGCTAATGGAGCTAAGGATTGATAAGTCTCCTGGCCCTGATGGAATGCATCCCAGGGTACTAAAAGAGATGGTGGGAGAAATAGCAGGTGCACTGGTGGAAATTTTCCAAAATTTGCTGGACTCTGGGGTAGTCCCAGCTGATTGGAAAACAGTAGATGTGACACCACTGTTTAAAAAGGAAGGTAGACAAAAGATGGGGAATTATAGACCGGTTAGCTTAACTTCTGTAGTGGGGAAGATGCTTGAGTCTATTATCAAGGAAGAAATAGCAGGGCATCTCGATAGAAATTGTCCCGTTGGGCAGACGCAGCATGGGTTCATGAAGGGCAGGTCATGCTTGACAAATCTTTCGGAATTCTATGATGACATTACGAGCAAGGTGGACAATGGGGACCCAGTGGATGTGGTGTACACTAGATTTCCAAAAGGCCTTCGACAAGGTGCTGCACAAGAGGCTGCTGCATAAGATAAGGATGCATGGCGTCAGGTGTAAAGTTATTAGCATGGATAGAGGATTGGTTGACTAACAGGAAGCAGAAAGTGGGGATAAATGAGTGCTATTCTGGTTGGCAATCAGTCACTAGTGGTATGCCTCAGGGATCGGTGTTGGGACCGCAATTATTTACAATTTATATAGATGATTTGGAGTTGGGGGCCACGTGTAGGGTGTCAAAGTTTTCAGATGACACTAAGATGAGTGTGCAGATGACTGTGAAACTTTGCAGAGGAACATAGATACATTGAGTGAGTGGGCAAAGATCTGGCAGATGGAATGCAATGTTAATAAATGTGAAGTCATTCATTTCGGTAGGAGTAAGAGGAAAAAGGATTATTACTGGAATGGTAAAAAGTTGCAGCATGCTGCTATGCAGAGGGACCTCGGTGTCCTTGTGCATGAATCGCAGAAGGTTGGTCTGCAGTACAGCAAGTAATTAGGAAGGCAAATGGAATGTTGTCCTTCATTGCTAAAGGGATTGAGTTTAAAAGCAGAGAGGTTATGTTGCAGCTGTATAAGGTACTGGTGAGGCCGCACCTGGAGTACTGTGTGCAGTTTTGGTCTCCTTGCTTGAGAAAGGATGTACTGGCACTGGAGGGGGTGCAGAGGAGGTTCACTAGGTTGATTCCGGAGTTGAGGGGGTTGGCTTATGAGGAGAGACTGAGTAGATTGGGATTATATTCATTGGAATTCAGAAGAATGAGGCGGGATCTTATAGAAACATATACAATCATGAAGGGAATAGATAAGACACAAGTAGAGAGGATGTTTCCACTGGCAGGTGAAGCTAGGACAAGAGGGCATAGCCTCCAGATTAGAGGGAGCAGATTTAGGACTGAATTAAGAAGGAACTTCTTCACCCAGAGGGTTGTTAATCTATGGAATTCCTTGCCCAGTGAAGTAGTTGACGCTACTTTAAAGCAAAGGTAGATATATTTTTGAACAATAAAGGAAGTATGGGATATGGTGGGAGCGTGGGTAAGTGGATCTGAGTCCACGAAAAGATCTGCCATGATCTTATTGAATGGCGGAGCAGGCTCGAGGGGCCGGACAGCCTACTCCTGCTCCTAGTTCTTATGAAGCAATGTTTTAGAGAAGGTTCATCATAACTTCTTTGCTTTGTACTCTGTGACTCTCTTTATAAAGCCTAGAACCCCACATATTTATTCAATGACTTTCTCAACCTGCCCAGTCACCTTCAACAATTTGTTCACATACACTCCCAGGTCTTTCTGCTCATGCCGACCCCTGGGGAACACCACTGTATACCTTCATCCAGTCTGAAAAATAATCGTTCACCATTACTCATTGTTTGTCATTCAGCCAACTTGGTATCCATGCTGCCAACGTCCTTTTCATTCCATGGGCTTCAAATTTGCTGATAAAGTCTATTACGTGGCACAGTCTCAGTCTTGAATAAACTCATCTACTGAGTGTCCACAGCAATCTGGGCTAGAGAGTTCCAAAGATTTACAACACTCGAATCGAAGAGGTTTCTGCTCATCTCAGTCCTAATGGACTACCCCTTACCTTGCTACTATGACTACTAGTTCTGAACTCTCCAGCTGGGGGAAACAGTCTCAACTTCTACCCTGTCAAGCCCTCGGAGAATGTTATAAATTTCTACGAGATCACCTTTCATTCTTCTAAACACCAAAGAGCATAGGCCTATTCTACTCAATCACTCCCCATAGGACAGTGCACCCATCACAGGAATCAACCCAGTGAACCTTCAATCCACCCCCTAAGGCTAGCATATCTCGATCCCCCAATCCCTTAGACTACAATGTTTACCAGTCTTTCACCTCTAAAAAAAAGACTGCTTTTCAATTCTTCTGCCCATAGTGAACAATTGCTTGCCCAAACACTTAAGGGGTCTACATTCCTTTGTAGCATCTTTGCGTCCTCTTCAGTTTACATTCCCACCTGGCTTTCTATCGGCAGAACTTGGTCCTCTTGTCCAAGTCATTGATATAGATTGTAAGTAGCTGAGGCCCAAAAACTGATCCTTGCAGTACTCCCAGAGTTACAGCCAACCCTGAAGTGTTTCACTTACTCTTACTTGGTCTTCAGCCTGTTATGCAATATTCAATCCGTGCTAATATATTCTCCCTAATCCCAGAAGCCCTAATATTGTGCAACAATTTCCTGTGTGGTATCGTGTCAAATACCTTCTGAAAATCCAATTAGACTACATCCACTGATCTCCCTTATCCACCTTACCAGTGACACCCTCAAAAAAAAACTTAGTCAAGCAGAACGTACGTTCCAAAAATCCATGTTTACTTTGCCTCATCATATGATTCTCTCTTTCCCCCCTCCGCACAGTTACAATTGCTACCTTCTAATCTGAGGAAACCATTTTAACTTTTACCCAACTTCTGTCTCAGATTTGCCGCACTTTTGCAACATTTAAAGTAACTTTGCGCAGTCTACTGCCTTCCGCCCACCACTGCTGTGATTGAGACCTCAGTCCCCAGCCTGCTGCAGTTTTCCAGTGGACATCAACGCAAGCTCGAGGAACAGCATTTCATTTACCGATTGGGCACTCTACAGCCTTCCGGACTCAATATTGAGTTCAATAATTTGAGACCATGAGCCCCATTATTTTTTGAGATATACATATATAAACAAAATAATGCAAACTATAAATATATTTAACCATGTGCTCGCCAAACTTATTTTTCATGTTTTTGCTTTTGTACAGAGCTGTTCATTATTCTACCATTAACACTCTCTCGGAACTCGCGCTGTCTTTTTGTACAACTATGTCGCACTCAATTTGCATTCTGTTCAATAACATCTGTCATTTAATCTCTCTCTCCCCCTCCATCCTTTCACAGTCCTTCCTTCTTGTCTGTCTTGTCTCCTGCTGACTCTGTGGCTGGTCGCTGGCTATACTGGCTTTTCAGCTTCAGTCGGATTGTTGGCTGGAATATCACTCACCTGGGTTTTAATGGAGTCCTCCAACTTTGCCATCACCTTTTCATCCTGCAACTGACTCTGTACACCTCCAAAGGATCTCCATTCCTAGGAAATACCTGTATCTATGCATCCTGATACTCTATCTTCAAACTTGCTTTATCTGTCTCCAAACTCACAGAACAGCTCATTGATACTCCATGCTGATTCCAACCATTCCAAGTCATCATTATTCCACCACAGGTTCTCAGACTAACTCTGAACTCCTTCCTAATATCCCCATCTAATTCCCCTTTACTATCATGTTTTCATGCAACTAGACTGATTTAACTTGAGATCTCCCGGTGTCCATTTTAGCTGCCATCCAAATTCAAGCCGATCAATCTATTTCCACTTTGGCTCTTTCCCTTAAACTTCTTTTCTCTTTACCCCTCCAAAAGCTCTTGTATTGCCATCCCTCTTTTCACTTCCCCACTCTCACATCCCTCTTTTCACTTCCCCACTCTCACACACACTGCACTCCCGACCCCAACCATTCAGGACTCAACGTTCCTGTCGTCCCAGGCTCGAGTCCCATTCCGATAAGCCGGCAGCTTAGCACAGTGCTTCTCTTGGCATCCTCTGATGACCTCACTGAGGCATCGGGTGCTTCCTCATTAGAAGCAGCAACCCAAGTGTCCATCCCACTCTCCTCTCACTTCCCATCCAGTGCGACCACTAGGGACTGATCATACCAATCTTCACCCTGTTCAACTCACTGCTGACCCTGTAGACTGACCGTTCTCACCACTCCATCTACACATTTTCCTCCAGAATGTCCGTTCACGTGTCATCCGTGACCTTACTGTGCGTCGACATCATGGCCTTAAAGGAAAGCTGGCTGAGGGGTGATGACACCACGCCACTTAATGAAGCCTCCCCGCCTGGTTACATCGTCCATCACCTGCCCCGCTAAGACCATCGCTGTGGCTGTGTCGCTCTCATCGCCAGATCACACCTTGGAAGGACACTCCCCGCCCCCCCCCCCCAACCTCCATCACCACCCCACTCCTCTGGCCCTTTCTCCTCCTTTGAGCATCTCACCTTGTTCCACCCCATCACCTCTCGATCAAAACCATTGTTCTGTACTGCCTTCAATTCCAATAAAGAGTTTTATCACGGAGATACCTTCACTGCTTTTCTCCCTCAGCCTCTGCGCTGAAAGAATTCTCATCCTCAGTGATTTCAATCTCCATCTCAGCTCATCATGTTCCCACTCTCTCCTGAGTTCATGGCCCTCTTATCCTCACTCAATCTCGCTCTTCACGGAAATAGCCAAACCCGGCCATTTTCACGGCCACCCCCTCGACCTTGCCGACTCACGTGACCTTGCTACTCCCACTGCACAAGTTACAGAAAAGGCCATCTCATGATCACTTCCTTGTCTCACTCTGCACCCACATCCCTTTCCCACACTCCAACTCCACCTCCTTCCGTATCCATCCCTGGATAAATACAATCCCCCTATTTACTTACAACTACACTTTCAAAATCTCAACGATCTACCCTTTGGCCCTCAGACATTTTCGACAGCTACTGATTTGCACAACTCACCTCCACCTTTGTCCCCAGTAAACAGATCAAACTCTCACCCTGGCCCTGCCCCCTGGTACAGCCCTAATCTCCACTGCCTTATGTCTAAGGGATGCAGACGTGAATGGACATGGCAAACAACTGGTTTAGCCATCCAGCTGGACAACCTAAAACACCATCAGGTCCTGCTCTCATCGACAAAAACTGATCATCCTGGATTGCAAGGATAACCCCTGGCTTCCTTTCTCTATTACAAAGTGTCTTCTTAAACCCCTCTACCTACACCTCTGACAATAAATGTGAGCAACTCACAGACTTCTTTGTCACTAAGATCAAGACCTGCCTATCAGCTGCCCCTGCAATTTCCTTCTTCTCATTAGCCCAATGGCCAAACTTCCTATAACGCTGCCTCCTTCCCTCGCCCTGAACTCACACCCATCTCCCCTCATGCCCTGTCTGAACTCATCTTGTCCACAAGACCCACCTCCTGTCCCCTCGATCCTATTCCCTACAATCAGGTTTCCAAAACCGCCATAGTACTGAAACACTTCCTATCAAGTCACAATGACATCCACTGTGACTGTGACTGTGGTACACGTTCCCTCCTCCTCCATCTCAATCTGACTGCACCCATCCTCCTCCAACACCTCTCCACTGTCGTCCAGCTGGGTGGGACTGCTCTCACTCTTATTTATCTCATTGCAACCAGAGAATCACTTATAATGGCTCTCTTCCTGCTCCTGCACTGTTACCTCTGGTGTCTATCCGATCTATCCTTGGCTCCCCTCCTAATGCTAATCTGCATGCTGCCCCTCGGCGACATCGAAAAGCATAGCTTTAGTTTTCATACCGTATGCTGATGACACCGAGCTCTACCTCGCCAGTTCCCTCCAGTCCGCCACTGTTGCGAAATGATCAAACTCATTCTCCGACATCCAGAATGAGAGAAATGTCCTCCAATCAAATATCAGGTAGACTGAAACCGTTGTTGCAAACTCTGTTCATTAGCTACTGACCCTCCCCCTGGTCACAGTCCAAGATTATGCCAGTCTATTCACACCGTTGGTGTCCCATCACGCCACCACTAAGACCACCTATTTCCATTTCTAGAGCATCACCCAACTTTGCCCCCGTCTCAGCATATCTGCTGCTGAAACCCTCATTCTTGCCTTCGTTCCCTCTCGACTTGATTATTCCAACACACTCCTGGCTGGTTTCCCACATTCCACTCTGTAAACCTGAGATTACTACCTTTGAGGTCCGACTTCTTAAATTTATGTCCGAACTCCCTATATTCAGCTTGTAGGACCTCATTCCCTTTTTAAAAAAAAAACTATGTCGTTGGCACCAATATGTACCAAGACAACTGGCTGCTCGCGCTCCCCCCTCAGCATTCCCTGCAGTCGAGACATCCTTGACCCCAGCACCAGGGAGACAACATACCATCCTGGAGTCTCTTTTGTGATCACAGAAACGCCTGACTGTTCCCCTTACGATTGAATCCCCAATCACTAAATCCCTGCCACTCTTCTTCCTTCCCTCTTGTGCGACAGAGCCACACATGGTGCCATGAACTTGTCTGTTGCTGCTATCCCCTGAGCCATCTCCCCCAACAATATTCAAAGCGGTATATCTGTTAGAGAGAAGGGGTTGGCCACAGGGGACTCATCCACTAACTGCCTTCCTCCACTCCGCCTGCTGGTCACCCACTTCCTTTCTGCCTTTGCAGCATTTTCCTGCAGTGACCACCTCGCTAAACGTGCTATCCATGACGTTTTAAGCATCGTGGATGCTCCACAGGAAAACCACCCAGAGCTCCAGCTCCGTAATGCTGGTAGCCAGTAGCTGCAGATGTGTGCACTTCCTGCACACACGGACATCAGGGACACTGGGAGCGTCCGTGATTTCCCACAAAGCGGAGGAGGAGCAGATCACGGGGCTGAGCTCTCCTGTCATGACTTACCCTTAGATTGATTAGTTAATCCCTGAATTAAAAAATACCAATCACGCTAGGGGCCTTGTTCTACTCCAAACACTACCCACTACAATCGAAAGTCCTTACCTTTACTTTTGAAGTTGCTGATAAATCCTACTAAAAATTAATATAGTTCACTAGTTAACATAAATCTCACTCAAAAAACGTTACTCACTTGTTCCTCATTATTAAACTTTTTACTGCACTAACCCGGCTATTTAAGAGTTATTCCCACAGCATTTACTCAGCAATCACCCTGCATCTTTCCTGTTACATCACTGCTCACTTTGTTTTCCAACTCTGGCGTGCTTGGACTCCTCTCCCGGAAGGCAAGTGCTCCAGAAACCTCCAACATATCTGTGCTGCCCAAATTCTGGCCTCTTATGCATCCCTGATTTTAATCGCTCCACCATTGCTGGCTATGTTTTCAGTTGCCTCAGACCCAAGCTCTGGAAGCCCCTCCCTGCTTCTCTTCAACTCTCTGTTTTGCTCTTTTAAGACACTTTTTAAAAAACCTACCTCCTTGACCAAGCTTTTTGTCATTAAACCCTCCTTTTGTGGCTTGGTGTTATCTTTTGTTTTATGATGCTCCGGTGAAACACCTTGGGATGTTTTATGAAATTAAAGGCGCTGGAAAATACAAGTTGTTGTTGGAAGTCTGGAAGATCAAAACCTGTGCGTCCACGATCACTGCAGCAAGCTCCTTGAATCGAGCAGGGGACAGGCCTTCTGGTCCAGGGCATGTGTCAGCTTCCATTAGTACCCCAGACTGTATTCTTACCCGGTTCGGTCCGTTCGCTGGAGTTTCTATCCCAGACCAGCCCCTGTATTCTGACCTGGTTCGGTCCATTCCCTGGGGTTTCTATCCTGGTGCAGCCCCTGTATTCTGACCCAGTTCAGTCCATTCACTGGAGTTTCTATCCCAGACCATCCACTGTATTCTTACCCGGTTCGGTCCGTTCCCTGGGGTTTCTATCCTGGTGCAGCCCCTGAATTCTGACCCGGTTCGGTCCATTCCCTGGGGTTTCTATCCCAGACCAGCCCCTGTATTCTGACCCGGTTCAGTCCATTCCCTGGGGTTTCTATCCCGGACCATCCCCCGTATTCTGATCCGGTTCAATCCATTCCCTGGGGTTTCTATCCCGTACCAGCCCCTGTATTCTGATCCGCTTCAGTCTACTCCCTAGGGTTTCTATCCCGGACCATCCCCTGTATTCTGATCCGGTTCAGTCCATTCCCTGCGGTTTCTATCCCGGACCATCCCCTGTATTCTGATCCGGTTCAGTCCATTCCCTGGGGTTTCTATCCCGGACCATCCCCTGTATTCTTACCCGGTTTGGTCCATTCCCTGGGGTTTCTATCCTGGTTCAGCCCCTGTATTCTGACCCAGTTCAGTCCATTCCCTGGGGTAACTATCCTGGAGCAGCCCCTGTATTCTGACCCTGTTTGGTCCATTCCCTGGGGTTTCTATCCCGGACCATCCCCTGTATTCTGACACAGTTTGGTCCATTCTGTGGGGTTTCTAACCCGGACAATCCCCTGTATTCTGACCCAGTTCAGTCCATTCCCTGGGGTTTCTATCCCGGAGCAGTTCCTGTATTCTGACCCAGTTCAGTCCATTCCCTGGGGTTTCTATACTGGACCGGCCCCTGTAATCTGACCCGGTTTGGTCCATTGCCTGGGGTTGCTATTCTGAACCAGCCCCTGTATTCTGACCCGGTTCGGTCCATTGCAAAGGATTGCTATTCTGGACCAGCCCCTGTATTCTGACCCGGTTCGGTTCATTGCCTGAGGTTGCTATTCTGGACCAGCCCCTGTATTTTGACCCGGTTTGGTCCATTGCCTCGGGTTGCTATTCTGGACTAGCCCCTGTATTTTGACCCAGTTCAGTCCATTCCCTTGTGTTACTATCCTGGACCAGCCCCTGTCTTCTGACCCAGTTCAGTCCATTCCCTGGGGTTTCTATCTTGGACGAGCCCCTGTATTCTGACCCAGTTCAGTTCAGTCCATTCCCTGGGCTTACTATCCTGGAGCAGCACCTGTATTCTGATCCAGTTCAGTCCAGTCCATGGGGTTACTATTCTGGATCAGTTCCTGTATTCTGACCCAGTTCAGTCCATTCCCTTGGGTTACTATCCTGGACCAGCCCCTGTCTTCTGACCCAGTTC
Organism: Heterodontus francisci; assembly: GCF_036365525.1. Classification (NCBI taxonomy): domain Eukaryota; kingdom Metazoa; phylum Chordata; class Chondrichthyes; order Heterodontiformes; family Heterodontidae; genus Heterodontus; species Heterodontus francisci. Next base: position 19,939 of record NW_027142007.1, read on the forward strand.
AGTCCATTCCCTGGGCTTACTATCCTGGACCAGCCCCTGTATTCTGATCCAGTTCAGTCCAGTCCATGGGGTTACTATCATGGACCAGCCCCTATATTCTGACCCAGTTCAGTCCATTCCCTGGGCTTACTATCATGGACCAGCCCCTATATTCTGACCCAGTTCAGTCCATTCCCTGGGGTTACTATCCTGGACCATCCCCTGTATTTTGATCCAGTTCAGTTCAGTCCATTCCCTGGGGTTACTATCCTGGACCATCCCCTGTATTCTGACCCAGTTCAGTTCAGTCCATTCCCTGGGGTTACTATCCTGGACCAGCATCTGCATTCTGACGCAGTTCAGTTCAGTCCATTACCTGGGGTTACTATCCTGGACCAGTCCCCGTATTCTGAACCATTTCAGTCCATTCCCTGGGGTTACTATCCTGGACCAGCCCCAGTATTCTGACCCAGTCCAGTCCATTCCCTGGGGTTACTATCCTGGACCAGCCCCTGTATTCTGACCCAGTTCGGTCCATTCCCTGGGGTTACTATCCTGGACCAGTCCCTGTATTCTGACCCAGTTCGGTCCATTCCCTGGGATTACTATCCCGGACCAGCCCCTGTATTCTGATCCAGTTCGGTCCATTCCCTGGGGTTACGATCCCGGAGCAGCCCCTGTATTCTGACCCAGTTCGGTCCATTCCCTGGCGTTACTATCCAGGACCAGCCCCTGTATTCTGACCCAGTTCGGTCCATTCCCTGGGGTTACTATCCTGGAGCAGCCCCTGTATTCTGATACCAGTTCGGTCCATTCCGTGGGGTTACTATCCAGGACTAGCCCCTGTATTCTGACCCAGTTCGGTCCATTCCCTGGGGTTACTATCCTGGACCAGCCCCTGTATTCTGACCCAGTTCGGTCCATTCCCTGGGGTTACTATCCTGGAGCAGCCCCTGTATTCTGACCCAGTTCGGTCCATTCCTTGGGGTTACTATCCTGGACCAGCCTCTGTATTCTGACCCAGTTCGGTCCATTCCCTTGGGTTACTATCCTGGACCAGCCCCTGTATTCTGACCCAGTTCAGTCCATTCCCTGGGGTTACTATCCTGGACTCGCCCCTGTATTCTGACCCAGTTCAGTCCATTCCCTGGGGTTACTATCCTGGACCCGCCCCTGTATTCTGATCCAGTTCAGTCCATTCCCTGGGGTTACTACCCTGGACGAGCCCCTGTATTCTGACCCAGTTCAGTCCATTCCCTGGGGTTACTATCCTGGACCAGCCCCTGTATTCTGATCCAGTTCAGTCCATTCCCTGGGGTTACTATCCTGGACCAGCCCCTGTGTTCTGAACCAGTTCAGTCCATTTCCTGGGGTTACTATCCTGGACCAGCCCCTGTGTTCTGATCCAGGTCTGTCCATTCCCTGGGGTTACTATCCTGGACCAGCCCCTGTATTCTGACCCAGTTCAGTCCATTCCCTGGGGTTACTATCCTGGACCAGCCCCTGTATTCTGATCCAGTTCAGTCCATTCCCTGGGGTTACTATCCTGAACCGGCCCCTGTATTCTGACCTAGTTCGGTCCATTCTCTGGGGTTACTATCCAGGACCAGCCCCTGTATTCTGACCCAGTTCGGTCTATTCCCTGGGGTTACTATCCTGGACCAGCCCCTGTATTCTGACCCAGTTCGGTCCATTCCCTGGGGTTACTATCCTGGAGCAGCCCCTGTATTCTGACCCAGTTCGGTCCATTCCCTGGGGTTACTATCCTTGAGCAGCCCCTGTATTCTGACCCGGTTTGGTCCATTCCCTGTGGTTTCTATCCCGGACCATCCCCTGTATTCTGACCCGGTTTGGTCCATTCCCTGGGGTTTCTATCCCGGACAATCCCCTGTATTCTGACTCAGTTCAGTCCATTCCCTGGGGTTTCTATCCCGGAGCAGTTCCTGTATTCTGACCCAGTTCAGTCAACTCCCCTTTTCAGGCAGTGACTTTCAGACCATCACCATCCTCTGGGTGAAAAGGTTTTTCCTCATCTCACCTCTAATCTTTCTACCGATTACTTTAAATCTATGCCCCCCCCCTCCCCCCATCACTGACCTCTCTGCTAAGGTGAATAGACCCTTCACCTCCACTCTATCCAGGTCCCTCACAATTTTGTACATTTCAATCTGATCTCCCCTCAGCCTTCTCTGTTCCAAGGAGAACAACCCCAGCCTATCCAATCTTTCCTCATAGCTGCATTTTCCAGTCCAGACAACATCCTGGTAAATATCCTCTGCACCCTCTCTGGTGCAATTCCATCCTTTCTGTAATGAGGTGACCAGAACTACACACAGTACTCAAGTTGTGGCCCAACCAATGAGTTATACAGTTCCAGCAGAACCTCCCTGCTCTTGTATTCGAGACCTCAGTTAATAAAGGAAAGGATTCTATATGCCTTCTTAACCACCTTACCGACCTGTCCTGCTACCTTCAGGGATCTGTGGACATTCACTCCAAGGTCCCTCACCTCCTCAACACTTGTCAGTATTTTCCCATTAATCGTGTATTCCTTTGCCTTGTTTGACCTCCCCAAATGCATCACCTCACACTTCTCCAGGTTGAATTCCATTTGCCACTTTTCTGCACATCTGACCACACCATCAGTATCTTCCTGTAGCCTACAGCTATCCTCCTCGCTATCTACCACACAGCCAATCTTTGCGTCGTCTGCAAACTTCTTAATCATGCCCCCTACATTTACGTCCAAATCGATAATATATACCACAAAAAGCAGGGGACCCAGTACTGAGCCCTGTGGAACGTCACTGGAAACAGCCGTCCAGTTACAAACAAACCCATCAACAATTACTTTTTGTTTCCTGCCATTGAGCCAATTTTGTATCCACCTTGCTGCATTTCCCTAGATTCCATGGGATTTTATTTTTTTAACCAGTCTGCCATGTGGGACCTTGTCAAAAGCCTTGCTAAAATCCGTGTATACCACATCAACTGCATAACCCCCATCTATCTTCCTTGTTACTTCTTCAAAACATTTGATCAAGTTGGTCAAACAAAATCTTCCCTTAACAAATCCATGCTGACTATCGATGATTCACCTGTGCCTTTCTAAGTGACAGTTTACCCTGTCTCTCAGAATAGATTCCAATAATTTGCCCACTACTGAGGTTAGACTGACTGGCCTGTAATTATTCAGTCTATCCTTCGATCCCTTTTTAAACAGAGGTACAACGTTAGCAATTCTCCGACACCACACCTGTATCCAGTGAGGACTGGAAAATGATGGTCAGACCCTCTGCTATTTCCTCTCTTGCTGTTTTTAACAGTCCAGGATACATTTCATCTGGCTGTGGTGGTTTATCAACTTTCAAGTATGCTACTCCTAATAATACTTCCCCTCTCCCTATGTTTATCTCATCCAATGCTTCACACTCTTCCTCCTTAACTATAATATCTGCAACGCCCCCCTGTTTTGTGAAGACAGACGCAAAGTATTCATTATGAACCATACCAATATCTTCCACTCCTACACATAGGTTACCTTTTTGGTCTTTTATGGGCCCTACTCTCTCCTTAGTTACTCTTAATGTATTGATAACACATCTTTGGGTTCATCTTGATTTTGCTTGCCAATATTCTTTCATGCCCTCTGTTTGCTTTTCTAATTTCCTTTTTGATTTCACCCCTCCACTTTCTATCCTCCTGCCGGCTTTCTGTAGTATTGAGTTCTTGGTGTTGGACATAAGCTTTCCTTTTCTGCCTTATCTTACCCTGTAGGCTCCTTGCCATCCATAGGGCTCCAGATTTGGCCGCCTCACCCTTTTTCTTTGTAGGAACATGTTTACCCTGAACCCCTTGAATCTCCCCTTTGAATGCCTCCCACTGTTCTGACACTGATTTACCTTCAAGTATCTGATTCGGTCCACTTTCACTAAATCACTCCTCAGTTTAGTCAAATTGGATTTGCCCAATTGAGAACTCTAACTCCTGTTCTATCTATGTCCTTTTCCACAATTATGTTAAAACTGACTGAATTATGATCACTATCACCAAAATGCTCTCTCTCCCACTGCCAATCCTGCCATCTGCCCATCTTCATTTCCTAAAACTAAGTCTCAAACTGCGCCCTCTCTTGTTGGACTTACTACATACTGGGCAAAAAAGTTCTCCTGAAAGAATTCTGCTCCCTCAATTCCTTTCACATTAAAACTATCCCGGTTAATATTGGGGGAGTTAAAATCGCCTACTATTACTGCCCTATTGATCTTGAACTTCTCAGAGATTTGCCTACATATCTGCTCTTCTATCTCCCTCTGACTGGGGGTCTATAGTACACTCCTAGCAGTGTCATTGCCCCTTTTTTGTTCTTTCGCTCAATCCATATGGTCTCATTTGATGAACCTTCCAACATATTATCCCTCCTCACAATAGTTTATTTGACCTAAAATGCCACTCCTCCTCCTTTCTTATCCCCCTCCCTATCGCTTCTGAAAAGCCTGTAACTATCAGCTGCCATTCCTGTCCCTCCTTAAGCCATGTTTCTGTAAGAGCTATGATATCATACTGTCACTTGTCTATTTCTGCCCTCAGCTCATCTGCTTTATTTGCTATACTTCTTGCATTGAAGTAGATACCCTGAGCACTGCCAAATTTATTTATTTTCTAACCCTCATTTCCTCTGTCTTCCAGACCCATCCATTAATTTTCCACCTTCCATTTTCATTTCTGATTTTGTCCCAACTGAGTCCACCCTCAGGTCCCCATCCCCCTGCCAAACTAGTTTAAACCCTCCCCAACAGCACTGGCAAAACGTCCCGTAAGGAACTCAGTCCCGGCTCTGTTCAGGTGCAACCCGTCCAGCCTGTACAGGTCTCATCTCCCCCCACAGCCGGTCCTATTGTCCCAGGAATCTGAAGCCCTCCCTTATGCACCATCTTTCCAGCTACGCATTCATCTGTCTTATCCTTCTATTTCTATACTCACTAGCACGTGGCACTGGGAGTAATCTGGGGTTTACTACTTTTGAGGTCCTGCTGGCTAATTTCTTACCAAGCTCCCTAAATTCTGAATGCAGGACCACATCCCTCTTTCTACCTGTGTCGTTGGTTCCGATGTGGGCCATGACTGCTGGCTGTTCACGGTCCCCCTTCAGAATTCTCAGTGACCCTAGCACCAGGGAAGCAACACACCATCCTGGATTCATGTTTGCGGCCACAGAAACGCTGGTCTGTTCCCCTGACTACTGAATCACCTATCACTATGGCTCTTCTAGTCTTCCCTGTACCCCACTGTGCAGCTGAGCCACCCATGGTGCCATGGACTTGATTCTGGCTGCACTCCCCAGGTGAAGCATCACTTTCCTCAGTTTTCAGAACTGAATACCTGTTGGAGAGCGAGATGTACTCAGGGGTTTCCTGCACTACCTGCCTGATTCTTTTTGACTGTCTGGTGGTCACCCATTCCCTCTCTCCCTGCAAACTCTTAGCTGTGGGGTGACCACATCTATAAAAGTGCGATCCACGTAGATCTCATCCTCATGAATACACTGCAGTGTCGCTAGCTGCTGCTCAAGTTCCAAAACCCGGGGCTCAAGCTGCTTCAATTGACGACACTTCCTGCACAAATGTTTCTCCAGGATATGGGAACCGTCCTGGAGCTCCCACATAGCACAGGAGGTGCACTCTTGAGGTTGTAGCAACCCTGCCATACCTTTTATTTATAAGTTGACCCTTTACTATTGCTTAAAAAAAACCTTACTAATACTATAACAGCTTAGAATTATTAATAAACCTTACGAGAACTGATAAATCCTACTAAAAATCAATGCAATTCACTAGTTAAAATAAACCTAACTCAAAAAAAGAAGCAGCTACTCACATGTTCCTTGTTAATAAGTTATTTACACACACACACCTGAACAGTAGTGTCCTAACCCAACTAGTTCGAGTTATTCCCACAGCAGTTGCTCACCTTGCAGCTTTCCTGCAACGTCACTGCTCACTTTGTTTTCAAACTCTGATGTGCCTGGACTCCTCTCCACTGCTCTCCCGGAAGGTAAGTTCTCTCGGCCGCAATCCTCAGACTCTATTTATTGGCTCCCCATTCCGTGCTCTTCCCGCAGGCCCGCTGCTCTCCCGGAAGGTAAGAGTAATGGGCACTTGGGACTACGATGTTGTGGCCATCACTGAAACGTGGATAGGTGAGGGGGAGGAATGGTTTTTGGAGGTACCTGGTTATAGATGTTTTCATAAGATTAGGAATGGTGGTAAAAGAGGTGGGGGGGTGGCATTGTTAGTTAGAAATAGTGTAACAACTGCTGAAAGAATTTTCGAGGAGGATCTGCCGACTGAGGCACTGTGGGTTGAGGTCAGGAACAGGAAAGGAGCAGTCACCTTGATGGGAGTTTTCTATAGGCCCCCCAATAGCAGCAGGGAGGTGGAAGAGCAGATTGGGAAACAGATTTTGGAAAGGAGCAGAAGTCACAGGGTAGTAATTATGGGGGATTTCAACTTCCCAAATATTGATTGGCAACTCTTTAGATCGAATAGTTTGGATGGGGTAGTGTTTGTGCAGTATGTCCAGGAAGCTTTTCTGACTCAGTATGTAGACTGCCCGACCAGAGGGGAGGCAATATTGGATTTGGTACTAGGTAATGAACCAGGGCAAGTGATAGAGCTGTTGGTGGGCGAGCACTTTGGAGATAGTGATCACAATTCTGTAGCATTCACTGTGGTAATGGAGAGGGATAGGTATGTGCAACAGGGCAAGGTTTACAATTGGGGGAAGGGTAGATATGATGCTGTCAGGCAGGAACTGAGGAGCATAAGTTGGGAGCATATGCTGGCAGGGAAGGGCACGGTCGAAATGTGGAACTTTTTCAAGGAGCAGATAGTAGGGGCCATTGATAAGCATGTCCCTGTCAGACAGGGAAGGGATGGTCATGTGAGGGAACCGTGGTTGACAAGAGAGGTTGAGAGTCTTGTTAGGAAGAAGAAGGATGCGTATATAAAGTTGAGGAAAAAGGGCACAGGCATAGCTCTGGAGGGATACAAGATGGCCAGGAAGGATCTGAAGAAAGGGATTAGGAGAGCTAAGAGAGGGCATGAAAAATGCTTGGCGGGTAGGATAAAAGAAAACCCCAAGGCCTTTTACGCGTATGTCAGAAATATGAGGATGACTAGGGGGACCGTAGGTCCGGTCAAGGACAATAGCGGGAGACTGTGTGTTGAGCCGGAAGAGATAAGTGAGGTTTTGAATGAGTACTTCTCTTCGGTATTTACGAATGAGAAGGGGTGTATTACTGAAGAGGACGGTGGGAAGCAGACTGGTAAGCTCGAGGAAGTGCTCGTTAGGAGGGAAGATGTGTTGGGGTTTTTGAATAACTTGAAGATAGACAAGTCTCCCGGGCCTGACGGGGTATATCCAAGGATGTTATGGGAAGCAAGGGATGAAATTGCAGAGCCGCTGGCAATGATCTTTTCATCTTCTCTGCTGACGGGGGTGGTACCAGGTGATTGGAGGGTGGCAAATGTTGTGCCCCTGTTCAAGAAAGGGAATAGGAACAACCCTGGGAATTACAGGCCAGTTAGTCTTACTTCGGTGGTAGGCAAGTTGATGGAAAAGGTGCTGAGGGATAGGATTTCTGAGCATCTGGAAAGACACTGCTTGATTCGGGACAGTCAGCACGGTTTTGTGAGGGTAGGTCTTGCCTCACAAGCCTGATTGAATTCTTTGAGCAGGTGACCAAGCAAGTGGATGAGGGTAAACCAGTGGATGTGGTGTACATGGATTTTAGTAAGGCATTTGATAAGGTCCCCCATGGTAGACTTATGGAGAAAGTCAGGAGGCATGGGATAGTGGGGAATGTGGCCAGTTGGATTAAGAATTGGCTAACTGATAGAAGGCAGAGAGTGGTCTTAGATGGTAAATACTCAGCCTGGAGCCCAGTTACTAGTGGCGTGCCGCAGGGATCAGTTCTGGGTCCTCTCCTGTTTGTGATTTTTATTAACGACTTGGATGAGGAAGTCGAAGGGTGGGTCAGTAAATTTGCAGATGATACAAAGGTTGGTGGAGTTGTGGATACCGAGGAGGGCTATTGTCGTCTGCAAAGGGACTTGGATAGGTTGCAGTGCTGGGCTGAAAAGTGGCAGATGGAGTTTAACCCTGAAAAGTGTGAGGTCGTCCATTTTGGAAGGACAAACATGAATGCAAAATACTGGGTTAACGGTAGGGTTCTTGGGCATGTGGAGGAGCAGAGAGACCTTGGGGTCTATGTGCATAGATCATTGAAAGTTGCAACTCAAGTGGATAGGGCTGTGAAGAAGGCATATGGGGTGTTAGCGTTCATTAGCAGAGGGATTGAATTTAAGAGCCGTGAGGTGATGATGCAGCTGTACAGGACCTTGGTAAGGCCTCATTTGGAGTACTGTGTGCTGTTCTGGTCGCCTCATTTTAGGAAGGATGTGGAAGCCTTGGAGAGGGTGCAGAGGAGATTTACCAGGATGTTGCCTGGAATGGAGAATAAGTCTTACGAGGAAAGGCTGAACATTCTAGGCCTCTTCTCATTAGAACGGAGAAGGATGAGGGGTGACATGATAGAGGTTTATAAGATGATCAGGGGAATAGATAGGGTAGACAGTCAGAAACTTTTTCCCCGGGTGGAGCAAAGCGTTACAAGGGGTCATAAATTTAAGGTGAAGGGTGGGAGATATAAGGGGGATGTCAGGGGAAGGTTCTTTACCCAGAGAGTGGTCGAGGCATGGAATGCCTTGCCCGGGGAAGTTGTTGAGTCAGAAACTTTAGGGACTTTCAAAAGGCTTTTGGATAGGTATATGGATAAAGGAGAATGATGGGGTATAGATTAAATTGTCCTTGACAGAGGACAAAGGATCGGCACAACATTGTGGGCCGAAGGGCCTGTTCTGTGCTGTATGTTCTATGTTCTATGTTCTATGTTCTATGTAAGGTAAGTGCTCGAGGCCACGATCCTCAGGCTGTATTTATCGGCTCCCTCCTCGTGCTCTCCTGGAAGATATGTGCTTTCTATTATTAGGGGATGCTTTTAGTGTGTTCCACTGTGAAGACAGATACAAAGTATTTGTTCAAAGTCTCTGCCATTTCCTTCTTCCCATTAATTATTCCCCAGTCTCAACCTTTATCATGACCAGGTCCATATTTCCCTGCAGAATATTCTCTACCTCAGGCTGCATTGTGTTAATAAATCTCATCAATGAATGCTCCCAGTGCGGAGTCTCGGCCAATGGGATCCTGTCTGCAAATGGGTTCTAGAGATCAGCAGGTTCACTAGATTTCACTGAGCAGCCTCTGATGTGGAGAGTTGATCATAACACCTGGGAAAGGCTTGGCCTCAGAACTAACAGCTGCTGGAGGGCGAAGGACTGATACCATATTTAACAAGGCAACGGTCTCCTTCTAATATTGCCGTTCCACCCTCTTATTAATATTGTATTTATTACAGAACGTCAGGATCTGGGAACGTCTGTCACCACCATGGCCGAAGGTCCAAGCGGAGGAGCAGAACTAACACCTTCAAGAATGAGATTGAGCACAGGTAAGTTCACAAATCTCTTCAAATACAAACTCTGCCCTGACAAATGGTCCGACGCTCCTTGAAGAATCTTCAGCTCATACAAGCAGAGCACACAGTACAGGGGTTTAATAGGAAGAGGGGCATCACACAGCTGGAGGGAACCCCTGAGCACCAGAACAGAGCAATAGATATCTGGTATTGGGGACTGTAAACTGGGTAGAGACAGTCATTCAGTGAAGAATATGTTTCTGAGCAAAAGTGTGACCGCAATGAGCAGGAAGCCACCCAACGCTGGACAGGATGAGAAACAGGTGAGGCACAGGAAAAGGTGAGAGATCATGGTGAGATATTGTGTATTCGGTGGAACAGAAAATATCCTCTGTTGCCCTGAGCAGGCCCTGAATGGGATGTTGAGTTGCTGGTGCCAGAGGGAAGAGGCTGTTGATGAAAGTAACAGTCAGGAAGATCAATGTTCAGATCCACTCTGAAACCCCATACACACCTGGCAGGATCCTGATACACTGTGAAAGCCCATACACACCTGGCAGGATCCTGATCCACTGTGAAACCCCATACACACCTGGCAGATCCTGATACACTGTGAAACCCCCATACACACCTGGCAGGATCCTGATCCACTGTGAAACCCCAAACACAGCTGGCAGATCCTGATACACTGTGAAACCCCCAAATACACCTGGAAGGATCCTGATACACTGTAAAACCCCCATACACACCTGGCAGGATCATGATCCACTGTGAAACCCCCATACACACCTGGCAGGATCCTGATACACTGTGAAACCCCATACACACCTGGCAGGATCCTGATACACTGTGAAAACCCCAGACACACCTGGCAGGATACTGATTCACTCTGAAAACCCCATTCACACCTGGCAGATTCCTGATACACTGTGACAACCCATACACACCTGGCAGGATCCTGATACATTGTGAAAACCCCATACACACCTGGCAGGATCCTGATACACTGTGAAAGCCCATACACACCAGGCAGGATCCTGATACACAGTGAAAACCCCATACACACCTGGCAGGATCCTGATCCAACTGTGAAAACCCCATACACACCAGGCAGGATCCTGATACAATGTGAAAACCCCATACACACCTGGCAGGATCCTGATCCACTGTGAAAACCCCATGCACACCTGGCAGGATCCTGATCCACTGTGAAACCCCCATAAACACCTGGCAGGATCCTGATACACTGTGAAAACCCCATAAACACCTGGCAGGATCTTGATCCATTGTGAAAACCCCATACACACCCGGCAGCATCCTGATACACTGTGAAAACCCCATACACACCTGGCAGGATCCTGATACACTGTGAAAACCCCATAGACACCCGGCAGCATACTGATCCACTGTGAAACCCCATACACACCTGGCAGGATCCTGATCCACTGTGAAACACCCATACACTCCTGGCAGGATCCTGATAAACTGTGAAACCCCATACACACCTGGCAGGATCCTGAGACACTTAGAAAGCCCCATACACACCTGGCAGGATTCTGATAAACTGTGAAACCCCATACACACCTGGCAGGATCCTGACACACTGTGAAACACCCATACACACATTGCAGGCTCATGTTACACTGTGAAACCCCCATATACATCTGGCAGGATCCTGATACACTGTGAAAACCCGTACACACCTGGCAGGATCCTGATACGCTGTGAAAACCCCATAGAGGCCTGGCCGGTTCATGATACACTGTGAAAACCCCATACACACCTGGCAGGACCCTGATGCACAGTGAAAACCCCAAACACACCTGGCAGGATCCTGATCCACTGTGCAAACCCCATACACACCTGGCAGGATCCTGATCCACTGTGAAACCCCCTACACAACTGGAAGATTATGTTACACTGTGAAACCCCCATACAGGCCTGGCCGGATCCTGATACACTGTGGAAACCCCATACACATCTGGCAGAATCCTGATACACTGTGAAACCCCATACACACCTGGCAGGATCCTGATCCACTGGGGAAACCCCCATACACACCTGGAAGGACAATGATACACTGTGAATACCCCATTCTCACCTGGCAGGATCCTGATGCACTGTGAAACCCCGTTCACATTTGGCAGGATCCTGATACACTGTGAAACCCCATACTCACCTGGCAGGATCCTGTTACACTGTGTGAATCCGATACACATCTGGCAGGATCCTGATCCACTGTGAAAATCCCAAACACACCTGGCAGGATCCTGATCCACTGTGAAAACTCCATACCCACCTGGCAGATACTGATACACTGTGAAAACCCCATGCACACCTGGCAGGATCCTGATACACTGTGAAAACCCCATACACACCTGGCAGGATCCTGATACACTGTGAAAACCCCATAAGCACCAGGCAGGATATTGATACACTGTGAAAACCCCATTCATACCTGGCAGGATCCTGATACACTGTGAAAAACCCATACACACCTGGCAGGATCCTGATACACTGTGAAAACCCCATATACACCTGGCAGGATCCTGATACACTGTGAAAACCCCATACACATCTGGCAGCATCCTGATGCGCTGTGAAAACCCCATAAAAACCTGGCAGGATCCTGATACACTGTGAAACTCCCATACACATCTGGCAGGATCCTGATGCACTCTGAAAACCCCATACACAACTGGCAGGATCCTGATGCACTGTGAAATCCCCATACACACCTGGCAGTGTCCTGATACACTGTGAAAACCCCATACACACCTGGCAGGATCCTGATACACTGTGAAAACCCCATACACAACTGGCAGGATCCTGTTTCACTATGAAACCCCTATACACACCTGGCAGGATCCTGATCAACTATGAAACCCCCATACACACCTGGCAGGATCCTGATAAACTGTGAAAATCCCATACACACCTGGCAGGATCCTGATTCACTGTGAAACCCCCATCCACACCTGGCAGGATCCTGAGAAACTATGAAACCCCCATACACGCCTGGCAGGATGCTGATAAACTGTGAAAATCCCATTCACACCTGGCAGGATCCTGATACACTGTGAAAACCCCATACACACCTGGCAGGATCCTGATAAACTGTGAAACCCCATACACACCTGGCAGGATCCTGAGACACTTTGAAAGCCCCATACACACCTGGCAGGATTCTGATAAACTGTGAAACCCCATACACACCTGGCAGGATCCTGACACACTGTGAAAACCCCATACACTCATGGCAGGATCCTGATCCTCTGTGAAAACCCCATACACACCTGGCAGATCCTGTTACACTGTGAAACCCCCATACACACATTGCAGGCTCATGTTACACTGTGAAACCCCCATATACATCTGGCAGGATCCTGATACACTGTGAAAACACGTACACACCTGGCAGGATCCTGATACACTGTGAAAACCCCATAGAGGCCTGGCCGGTTCATGATACACTGTGAAAACCCGATACACACCTGTTAGGACCCTGATGCACAGTGAAAACCCCAAACACACCTGGCAGGATCCTGATCCACTGTGAAAACCCCATAAACACCTGGCAGATCCTGATACACTGTGCAAACCCCATACACACCTGGCAGGATCCTGATCCACTGTGAAACCCCCTACACAACTGGAAGATTATGTTACACTGTGAAACCCCCATGCAGGCCTGGCCGGATCCTGATACACTGTGGAAACCCCATACACATCTGGCAGGATCCTGATACACTGTGAAACCCCATACACACCTGGCAGGATCCTGATCCACTGGGAAACCCCCATACACACCTGGAAGGATCCTGATACACTGTGAAACCCCCACACACCTGGAAGGATCCTGATACACTGTGAAAATCCCAAACACACCTGGCAGGATCCTGATCCACTGTGAAAACTCCATACCCACCTGGCAGATCCTGACACACTGTGAAAACCCCATGCACACCTGGCAGGATCCTGATACACTGTGAAAACCCCATACACACCTGGCAGGATCCTGATACACTGTGAAAACGCCATAGACACCTGGCAGGATATTGATACACTGTGAAAACCCCATTCATACCTGGCAGGATCCTGATACACAGTGAAAAACCCATACACACCTGGCAGGATCCTGATACACTGTGAAAACCCCATACACACCTGGCAGGATCCTGATACACTGTGAAAACCCCATACACATCTGGAAGGATCCCGATGCGCTGTGAAAACCCCATAAAAACCTGGCAGGATCCTGATACACTGTGAAACTCCCATACACATCTGGCAGGATCCTGATGCACTGTGAAAACCCCATACACACCTGGCAGGATCCTGATGCACTGTGAAATCCCCATACACACCTGGCAGTGTCCTGATACACTGTGAAACCCCCATACACACCTGGCAGGATCCTGATACACTGTGAAATCCCTATACACACCTGGCAGGATCCGGATAAACTATGAAACCGCCATACACACCTGGCAGGATCCTGATAAACTGTGAAAATCCCATACACACCTGGCAGGATCCTGATTCACTGTGAAACCCCCATCCACACCTGGCAGGATCCTGAGAAAATATGAAACCCCCATACACGCCTGGCAGGATGCTGATAAACTGTGAAAATCCCATTCACACCTGACAGGATCCTGATACACTGTGAAAACCCCATACACACCTGGCAGGATCCTGAAAAACTGTGAAACCCCCATACACACCTGGCAGGATCCTGGTACACTGTGAAAACCCCATACACACCTGGCAGGATCCTGATACACTGGGAAACACTCATACACACCTGGCAGGATCCTGATATATTGTGAAATCCCCATACACACCTGGCAGATCCTGTTGCACTGTGAAAACCCCCATACACACCCGGCAGGATCCTGAGAAACTGTGAAAACCCCACACACATCTCGCAGGATCCTGAGACACTGTGAAAACCACATACACACCCGGCAGGATCCTGATACACTGTGAAATCCCATACACACCTGGCAGTATCCTGATACATTGTGAAAACCCCATACACACCTGGCAGGATCCTGATACACTGTGATAACCCATACACACCTGGCAGGATACTGATACACTGTGTGAATCCGATACACATCTGGCAGGATCCTGATCCACTGTGAAAATCCCAAACACACCTGGCAGGATCCTGATCCACTGTGAAAACTCCATACCCACCTGGCAGATCCTGATACACTGTGAAAACCCCATGCACACCTGGCAGGATCCTGATACACTGTGAAAACCCCATACACACCTGGCAGGATCCTGATACACTGTGAAAACCCCATAAGCACCTGGCAGGATATTGATACACTGTGAAAACCCCGTTCATACCTGGCAGGATCCTGTTACACTGTGAAAAACCCATACACACCTGGCAGGATCCTGATACACTGTGAAACTCCCATACACATCTGGCAGGATCCTGATGCACTGTGAAAACCCCATACACAACTGGCAGCATCCTGATGCACTGTGAAATCCCCATACACACCTGGCAGTGTCCTGATACACTGTGAAAACCCCATACACACCTGGCAGGATCCTGATACACTGTGAAAACCCCATACACAACTGGCAGGATCCTGTTTCACTATGAAACCCCTGTACACACCTGGCAGGATCCTGATCAACTATGAAACCCCCATACACACCTGGCAGGATCCTGATAAACTGTGAAAATCCCATACACACCTGGCAGGATCCTGATTCACTGTGAAACCCCCATCCACACCTGGCAGGATCCTGAGAAACTATGAAACCCCCAGACACGCCTGGCAGGATGCTGATAAACTGTGAAAATCCCATTCACACCTGGCAGGATCCTGATACACTGTGAAAACCCCATACACACCGGACTCAATATTGAGTTCAATAATTTGAGACCATGAGCCCCATTATTTTTTGAGATATACATATATAAACAAAATAATGCAAACTATAAATATATTTAACCATGTGCTCGCCAAACTTATTTTTCATGTTTTTGCTTTTGTACAGAGCTGTTCATTATTCTACCATTTACACTCTCTCGGAACTCGCGCTGTCTTTTTGTACAACTATGTCGCACTCAATTTGCATTCTGTTCAATAACATCTGTCATTTAATCTCTCTCTCCCCCTCCATCCTTTCACAGTCCTTCCTTCTTGTCCGTCTTGTCTCCTGCTGACTCTGTGGCTGGTCGCTGGCTATACTGGCTTTTCAGCTTCAGTCGGATTGTTGGCTGGAATATCACTCACCTGGGTTTTAATGGAGTCCTCCAACTTTGCCATCACCTTTTCATCCTGCAACTGACTCTGTACACCTCCAAAGGATCTCCATTCCTAGGAAATACCTGTATCTATGCATCCTGATACTCTATCTTCAAACTTGCTTTATCTGTCTCCAAACTCACAGAACTGCTCATTGATACTCCATGCTGATTCCAACCATTCCAAGTCATCATTATTCCACCACAGGTTCTCAGACTAACTCTGAACTCCTTCCTAATATCCCCATCTAATTCCCCTTTACTATCATGTTTTCATGCAACTAGACTGATTTAACTTGAGATCTCCCGGTGTCCATTTTAGCTGCCATCCAAATTCAAGCCGATCAATCTATTTCCACTTTGGCTCTTTCCCTTAAACTTCTTTTCTCTTTACCCCTCCAAAAGCTCTTGTATTGCCATCCCTCTTTTCACTTCCCCACTCTCACATCCCTCTTTTCACTTCCCCACTCTCACACACACTGCACTCCCGACCCCAACCATTCAGGACTCAACGTTCCTGTCGTCCCAGGCTCGAGTCCCATTCCGATAAGCCGGCAGCTTAGCACAGTGCTTCTCTTGGCATCCTCTGATGACCTCACTGAGGCATCGGGTGCTTCCTCATTAGAAGCAGCAACCCAAGTGTCCATCCCACTCTCCTCTCCCTTCCCATCCAGTGCGACCACTAGGGACTGATCATACCAATCTTCACCCTGTTCAACTCACTGCTGACCCTGTAGACTGACCGTTCTCACCACTCCATCTACACATTTTCCTCCAGAATGTCCGTTCACGTGTCATCCGTGACCTTACTGTGCGTCGACATCATGGCCTTAAAGGAAAGCTGGCTGAGGGGTGATGACACCACGCCACTTAATGAAGCCTCCCCGCCTGGTTACATCGTCCATCACCTGCCCCGCTAAGACCATCGCTGTGGCTGTGTCGCTCTCATCGCCAGATCACACCTTGGAAGGACACTCCCCGCCCCCCCCCCCCAACCTCCATCACCACCCCACTCCTCTGGCCCTTTCTCCTCCTTTGAGCATCTCACCTTGTTCCACCCCATCACCTCTCGATCAAAACCATTGTTCTGTACTGCCTTCAATTCCAATAAAGAGTTTTATCACGGAGATACCTTCACTGCTTTTCTCCCTCAGCCTCTGCGCTGAAAGAATTCTCATCCTCAGTGATTTCAATCTCCATCTCAGCTCATCATGTTCCCACTCTCTCCTGAGTTCATGGCCCTCTTATCCTCACTCAATCTCGCTCTTCACGGAAATAGCCAAACCCGGCCATTTTCACGGCCACCCCCTCGACCTTGCCGACTCACGTGACCTTGCTACTCCCACTGCACAAGTTACAGAAAAGGCCATCTCATGATCACTTCCTTGTCTCACTCTGCACCCACATCCCTTTCCCACACTCCAACTCCACCTCCTTCCGTATCCATCCCTGGATAAATACAATCCCCCTATTTACTTACAACTACACTTTCAAAATCTCAACGATCTACCCTTTGGCCCTCAGACATTTTCGACAGCTACTGATTTGCACAACTCACCTCCACCTTTGTCCCCAGTAAACAGATCAAACTCTCACCCTGGCCCTGCCCCCTGGTACAGCCCTAATCTCCACTGCCTTATGTCTAAGGGATGCAGACGTGAATGGACATGGCAAACAACTGGTTTAGCCATCCAGCTGGACAACCTAAAACACCATCAGGTCCTGCTCTCATCGACAAAAACTGATCATCCTGGATTGCAAGGATAACCCCTGGCTTCCTTTCTCTATTACAAAGTGTCTTCTTAAACCCCTCTACCTACACCTCTGACAATAAATGTGAGCAACTCACAGACTTCTTTGTCACTAAGATCAAGACCTGCCTATCAGCTGCCCCTGCAATTTCCTTCTTCTCATTAGCCCAATGGCCAAACTTCCTATAACGCTGCCTCCTTCCCTCGCCCTGAACTCACACCCATCTCCCCTCATGCCCTGTCTGAACTCATCTTGTCCACAAGACCCACCTCCTGTCCCCTCGATCCTATTCCCTACAATCAGGTTTCCAAAACCGCCATAGTACTGAAACACTTCCTATCAAGTCACAATGACATCCACTGTGACTGTGACTGTGGTACACGTTCCCTCCTCCTCCATCTCAATCTGACTGCACCCATCCTCCTCCAACACCTCTCCACTGTCGTCCAGCTGGGTGGGACTGCTCTCACTCTTATTTATCTCATTGCAACCAGAGAATCACTTATAATGGCTCTCTTCCTGCTCCTGCACTGTTACCTCTGGTGTCTATCCGATCTATCCTTGGCTCCCCTCCTAATGCTAATCTGCATGCTGCCCCTCGGCGACATCGAAAAGCATAGCTTTAGTTTTCATACCGTATGCTGATGACACCGAGCTCTACCTCGCCAGTTCCCTCCAGTCCGCCACTGTTGCGAAATGATCAAACTCATTCTCCGACATCCAGAATGAGAGAAATGTCCTCCAATCAAATATCAGGTAGACTGAAACCGTTGTTGCAAACTCTGTTCATTAGCTACTGACCCTCCCCCTGGTCACAGTCCAAGATTATGCCAGTCTATTCACACCGTTGGTGTCCCATCACGCCACCACTAAGACCACCTATTTCCATTTCTAGAGCATCACCCAACTTTGCCCCCGTCTCAGCATATCTGCTGCTGAAACCCTCATTCTTGCCTTCGTTCCCTCTCGACTTGATTATTCCAACACACTCCTGGCTGGTTTCCCACATTCCACTCTGTAAACCTGAGATTACTACCTTTGAGGTCCGACTTCTTAAATTTATGTCCGAACTCCCTATATTCAGCTTGTAGGACCTCATTCCCTTTTTAAAAAAAAAACTATGTCGTTGGCACCAATATGTACCAAGACAACTGGCTGCTCGCGCTCCCCCCTCAGCATTCCCTGCAGTCGAGACATCCTTGACCCCAGCACCAGGGAGACAACATACCATCCTGGAGTCTCTTTTGTGATCACAGAAACGCCTGACTGTTCCCCTTACGATTGAATCCCCAATCACTAAATCCCTGCCACTCTTCTTCCTTCCCTCTTGTGCGACAGAGCCACACATGGTGCCATGAACTTGTCTGTTGCTGCTATCCCCTGAGCCATCTCCCCCAACAATATTCAAAGCGGTATATCTGTTAGAGAGAAGGGGTTGGCCACAGGGGACTCCTCCACTAACTGCCTTCCTCCACTCCGCCTGCTGGTCACCCACTTCCTTTCTGCCTTTGCAGCATTTTCCTGCAGTGACCACCTCGCTAAACGTGCTATCCATGACGTTTTAAGCATCGTGGATGCTCCACAGGAAAACCACCCAGAGCTCCAGCTCCGTAATGCTGGTAGCCAGTAGCTGCAGATGTGTGCACTTCCTGCACACACGGACATCAGGGACACTGGGAGCGTCCGTGATTTCCCACAAAGCGGAGGAGGAGCAGATCACGGGGCTGAGCTCTCCTGTCATGACTTACCCTTAGATTGATTAGTTAATCCCTGAATTAAAAAATACCAATCACGCTAGGGGCCTTGTTCTACTCCAAACACTACCCACTACAATCGAAAGTCCTTACCTTTACTTTTGAAGTTGCTGATAAATCCTACTAAAAATTAATATAGTTCACTAGTTAACATAAATCTCACTCAAAAAACGTTACTCACTTGTTCCTCATTATTAAACTTTTTACTGCACTAACCCGGCTATTTAAGAGTTATTCCCACAGCATTTACTCAGCAATCACCCTGCATCTTTCCTGTTACATCACTGCTCACTTTGTTTTCCAACTCTGGCGTGCTTGGACTCCTCTCCCGGAAGGCAAGTGCTCCAGAAACCTCCAACATATCTGTGCTGCCCAAATTCTGGCCTCTTATGCATCCCTGATTTTAATCGCTCCACCATTGCTGGCTATGTTTTCAGTTGCCTCAGACCCAAGCTCTGGAAGCCCCTCCCTGCTTCTCTTCAACTCTCTGTTTTGCTCTTTTAAGACACTTTTTAAAAAACCTACCTCCTTGACCAAGCTTTTTGTCATTAAACCCTCCTTTTGTGGCTTGGTGTTATCTTTTGTTTTATGATGCTCCGGTGAAACACCTTGGGATGTTTTATGAAATTAAAGGCGCTGGAAAATACAAGTTGTTGTTGGAAGTCTGGAAGATCAAAACCTGTGCGTCCACGATCACTGCAGCAAGCTCCTTGAATCGAGCAGGGGACAGGCCTTCTGGTCCAGGGCATGTGTCAGCTTCCATTAGTACCCCAGACTGTATTCTTACCCGGTTCGGTCCGTTCGCTGGAGTTTCTATCCCAGACCAGCCCCTGTATTCTGACCTGGTTCGGTCCATTCCCTGGGGTTTCTATCCTGGTGCAGCCCCTGTATTCTGACCCAGTTCAGTCCATTCACTGGAGTTTCTATCCCAGACCATCCACTGTATTCTTACCCGGTTCGGTCCGTTCCCTGGGGTTTCTATCCTGGTGCAGCCCCTGAATTCTGACCCGGTTCGGTCCATTCCCTGGGGTTTCTATCCCAGACCAGCCCCTGTATTCTGACCCGGTTCAGTCCATTCCCTGGGGTTTCTATCCCGGACCATCCCCCGTATTCTGATCCGGTTCAATCCATTCCCTGGGGTTTCTATCCCGTACCAGCCCCTGTATTCTGATCCGCTTCAGTCTACTCCCTAGGGTTTCTATCCCGGACCATCCCCTGTATTCTGATCCGGTTCAGTCCATTCCCTGCGGTTTCTATCCCGGACCATCCCCTGTATTCTGATCCGGTTCAGTCCATTCCCTGGGGTTTCTATCCCGGACCATCCCCTGTATTCTTACCCGGTTTGGTCCATTCCCTGGGGTTTCTATCCTGGTTCAGCCCCTGTATTCTGACCCAGTTCAGTCCATTCCCTGGGGTAACTATCCTGGAGCAGCCCCTGTATTCTGACCCTGTTTGGTCCATTCCCTGGGGTTTCTATCCCGGACCATCCCCTGTATTCTGACACAGTTTGGTCCATTCTGTGGGGTTTCTAACCCGGACAATCCCCTGTATTCTGACCCAGTTCAGTCCATTCCCTGGGGTTTCTATCCCGGAGCAGTTCCTGTATTCTGACCCAGTTCAGTCCATTCCCTGGGGTTTCTATACTGGACCGGCCCCTGTAATCTGACCCGGTTTGGTCCATTGCCTGGGGTTGCTATTCTGAACCAGCCCCTGTATTCTGACCCGGTTCGGTCCATTGCAAAGGATTGCTATTCTGGACCAGCCCCTGTATTCTGACCCGGTTCGGTTCATTGCCTGAGGTTGCTATTCTGGACCAGCCCCTGTATTTTGACCCGGTTTGGTCCATTGCCTCGGGTTGCTATTCTGGACTAGCCCCTGTATTTTGACCCAGTTCAGTCCATTCCCTTGTGTTACTATCCTGGACCAGCCCCTGTCTTCTGACCCAGTTCAGTCCATTCCCTGGGGTTTCTATCTTGGACGAGCCCCTGTATTCTGACCCAGTTCAGTTCAGTCCATTCCCTGGGCTTACTATCCTGGAGCAGCACCTGTATTCTGATCCAGTTCAGTCCAGTCCATGGGGTTACTATTCTGGATCAGTTCCTGTATTCTGACCCAGTTCAGTCCATTCCCTTGGGTTACTATCCTGGACCAGCCCCTGTCTTCTGACCCAGTTCAGTCCATTCCCTGGGCTTACTATCCTGGACCAGCCCCTGTATTCTGATCCAGTTCAGTCCAGTCCATGGGGTTACTATCATGGACCAGCCCCTATATTCTGACCCAGTTCAGTCCATTCCCTGGGCTTACTATCATGGACCAGCCCCTATATTCTGACCCAGTTCAGTCCATTCCCTGGGGTTACTATCCTGGACCATCCCCTGTATTTTGATCCAGTTCAGTTCAGTCCATTCCCTGGGGTTACTATCCTGGACCATCCCCTGTATTCTGACCCAGTTCAGTTCAGTCCATTCCCTGGGGTTACTATCCTGGACCAGCATCTGCATTCTGACGCAGTTCAGTTCAGTCCATTACCTGGGGTTACTATCCTGGACCAGTCCCCGTATTCTGAACCATTTCAGTCCATTCCCTGGGGTTACTATCCTGGACCAGCCCCAGTATTCTGACCCAGTCCAGTCCATTCCCTGGGGTTACTATCCTGGACCAGCCCCTGTATTCTGACCCAGTTCGGTCCATTCCCTGGGGTTACTATCCTGGACCAGTCCCTGTATTCTGACCCAGTTCGGTCCATTCCCTGGGATTACTATCCCGGACCAGCCCCTGTATTCTGATCCAGTTCGGTCCATTCCCTGGGGTTACGATCCCGGAGCAGCCCCTGTATTCTGACCCAGTTCGGTCCATTCCCTGGGGTTACTATCCAGGACCAGCCCCTGTATTCTGACCCAGTTCGGTCCATTCCCTGGGGTTACTATCCTGGAGCAGCCCCTGTATTCTGATACCAGTTCGGTCCATTCCGTGGGGTTACTATCCAGGACTAGCCCCTGTATTCTGACCCAGTTCGGTCCATTCCCTGGGGTTACTATCCTGGACCAGCCCCTGTATTCTGACCCAGTTCGGTCCATTCCCTGGGGTTACTATCCTGGAGCAGCCCCTGTATTCTGACCCAGTTCGGTCCATTCCTTGGGGTTACTATCCTGGACCAGCCTCTGTATTCTGACCCAGTTCGGTCCATTCCCTTGGGTTACTATCCTGGACCAGCCCCTGTATTCTGACCCAGTTCAGTCCATTCCCTGGGGTTACTATCCTGGACTCGCCCCTGTATTCTGACCCAGTTCAGTCCATTCCCTGGGGTTACTATCCTGGACCCGCCCCTGTATTCTGATCCAGTTCAGTCCATTCCCTGGGGTTACTACCCTGGACGAGCCCCTGTATTCTGACCCAGTTCAGTCCATTCCCTGGGGTTACTATCCTGGACCAGCCCCTGTATTCTGATCCAGTTCAGTCCATTCCCTGGGGTTACTATCCTGGACCAGCCCCTGTGTTCTGAACCAGTTCAGTCCATTTCCTGGGGTTACTATCCTGGACCAGCCCCTGTGTTCTGATCCAGGTCTGTCCATTCCCTGGGGTTACTATCCTGGACCAGCCCCTGTATTCTGACCCAGTTCAGTCCATTCCCTGGGGTTACTATCCTGGACCAGCCCCTGTATTCTGATCCAGTTCAGTCCATTCCCTGGGGTTACTATCCTGAACCGGCCCCTGTATTCTGACCTAGTTCGGTCCATTCTCTGGGGTTACTATCCAGGACCAGCCCCTGTATTCTGACCCAGTTCGGTCTATTCCCTGGGGTTACTATCCTGGACCAGCCCCTGTATTCTGACCCAGTTCGGTCCATTCCCTGGGGTTACTATCCTGGAGCAGCCCCTGTATTCTGACCCAGTTCGGTCCATTCCCTGGGGTTACTATCCTTGAGCAGCCCCTGTATTCTGACCCGGTTTGGTCCATTCCCTGTGGTTTCTATCCCGGACCATCCCCTGTATTCTGACCCGGTTTGGTCCATTCCCTGGGGTTTCTATCCCGGACAATCCCCTGTATTCTGACTCAGTTCAGTCCATTCCCTGGGGTTTCTATCCCGGAGCAGTTCCTGTATTCTGACCCAGTTCAGTCAACTCCCCTTTTCAGGCAGTGACTTTCAGACCATCACCATCCTCTGGGTGAAAAGGTTTTTCCTCATCTCACCTCTAATCTTTCTACCGATTACTTTAAATCTATGCCCCCCCCCTCCCCCCATCACTGACCTCTCTGCTAAGGTGAATAGACCCTTCACCTCCACTCTATCCAGGTCCCTCACAATTTTGTACATTTCAATCTGATCTCCCCTCAGCCTTCTCTGTTCCAAGGAGAACAACCCCAGCCTATCCAATCTTTCCTCATAGCTGCATTTTCCAGTCCAGACAACATCCTGGTAAATATCCTCTGCACCCTCTCTGGTGCAATTCCATCCTTTCTGTAATGAGGTGACCAGAACTACACACAGTACTCAAGTTGTGGCCCAACCAATGAGTTATACAGTTCCAGCAGAACCTCCCTGCTCTTGTATTCGAGACCTCAGTTAATAAAGGAAAGGATTCTATATGCCTTCTTAACCACCTTACCGACCTGTCCTGCTACCTTCAGGGATCTGTGGACATTCACTCCAAGGTCCCTCACCTCCTCAACACTTGTCAGTATTTTCCCATTAATCGTGTATTCCTTTGCCTTGTTTGACCTCCCCAAATGCATCACCTCACACTTCTCCAGGTTGAATTCCATTTGCCACTTTTCTGCACATCTGACCACACCATCAGTATCTTCCTGTAGCCTACAGCTATCCTCCTCGCTATCTACCACACAGCCAATCTTTGCGTCGTCTGCAAACTTCTTAATCATGCCCCCTACATTTACGTCCAAATCGATAATATATACCACAAAAAGCAGGGGACCCAGTACTGAGCCCTGTGGAACGTCACTGGAAACAGCCGTCCAGTTACAAACAAACCCATCAACAATTACTTTTTGTTTCCTGCCATTGAGCCAATTTTGTATCCACCTTGCTGCATTTCCCTAGATTCCATGGGATTTTATTTTTTTAACCAGTCTGCCATGTGGGACCTTGTCAAAAGCCTTGCTAAAATCCGTGTATACCACATCAACTGCATAACCCCCATCTATCTTCCTTGTTACTTCTTCAAAACATTTGATCAAGTTGGTCAAACAAAATCTTCCCTTAACAAATCCATGCTGACTATCGATGATTCACCTGTGCCTTTCTAAGTGACAGTTTACCCTGTCTCTCAGAATAGATTCCAATAATTTGCCCACTACTGAGGTTAGACTGACTGGCCTGTAATTATTCAGTCTATCCTTCGATCCCTTTTTAAACAGAGGTACAACGTTAGCAATTCTCCGACACCACACCTGTATCCAGTGAGGACTGGAAAATGATGGTCAGACCCTCTGCTATTTCCTCTCTTGCTGTTTTTAACAGTCCAGGATACATTTCATCTGGCTGTGGTGGTTTATCAACTTTCAAGTATGCTACTCCTAATAATACTTCCCCTCTCCCTATGTTTATCTCATCCAATGCTTCACACTCTTCCTCCTTAACTATAATATCTGCAACGCCCCCCTGTTTTGTGAAGACAGACGCAAAGTATTCATTATGAACCATACCAATATCTTCCACTCCTACACATAGGTTACCTTTTTGGTCTTTTATGGGCCCTACTCTCTCCTTAGTTACTCTTAATGTATTGATAACACATCTTTGGGTTCATCTTGATTTTGCTTGCCAATATTCTTTCATGCCCTCTGTTTGCTTTTCTAATTTCCTTTTTGATTTCACCCCTCCACTTTCTATCCTCCTGCCGGCTTTCTGTAGTATTGAGTTCTTGGTGTTGGACATAAGCTTTCCTTTTCTGCCTTATCTTACCCTGTAGGCTCCTTGCCATCCATAGGGCTCCAGATTTGGCCGCCTCACCCTTTTTCTTTGTAGGAACATGTTTACCCTGAACCCCTTGAATCTCCCCTTTGAATGCCTCCCACTGTTCTGACACTGATTTACCTTCAAGTATCTGATTCGGTCCACTTTCACTAAATCACTCCTCAGTTTAGTCAAATTGGATTTGCCCAATTGAGAACTCTAACTCCTGTTCTATCTATGTCCTTTTCCACAATTATGTTAAAACTGACTGAATTATGATCACTATCACCAAAATGCTCTCTCTCCCACTGCCAATCCTGCCATCTGCCCATCTTCATTTCCTAAAACTAAGTCTCAAACTGCGCCCTCTCTTGTTGGACTTACTACATACTGGGCAAAAAAGTTCTCCTGAAAGAATTCTGCTCCCTCAATTCCTTTCACATTAAAACTATCCCGGTTAATATTGGGGGAGTTAAAATCGCCTACTATTACTGCCCTATTGATCTTGAACTTCTCAGAGATTTGCCTACATATCTGCTCTTCTATCTCCCTCTGACTGGGGGTCTATAGTACACTCCTAGCAGTGTCATTGCCCCTTTTTTGTTCTTTCGCTCAATCCATATGGTCTCATTTGATGAACCTTCCAACATATTATCCCTCCTCACAATAGTTTATTTGACCTAAAATGCCACTCCTCCTCCTTTCTTATCCCCCTCCCTATCGCTTCTGAAAAGCCTGTAACTATCAGCTGCCATTCCTGTCCCTCCTTAAGCCATGTTTCTGTAAGAGCTATGATATCATACTGTCACTTGTCTATTTCTGCCCTCAGCTCATCTGCTTTATTTGCTATACTTCTTGCATTGAAGTAGATACCCTGAGCACTGCCAAATTTATTTATTTTCTAACCCTCATTTCCTCTGTCTTCCAGACCCATCCATTAATTTTCCACCTTCCATTTTCATTTCTGATTTTGTCCCAACTGAGTCCACCCTCAGGTCCCCATCCCCCTGCCAAACTAGTTTAAACCCTCCCCAACAGCACTGGCAAAACGTCCCGTAAGGAACTCAGTCCCGGCTCTGTTCAGGTGCAACCCGTCCAGCCTGTACAGGTCTCATCTCCCCCCACAGCCGGTCCTATTGTCCCAGGAATCTGAAGCCCTCCCTTATGCACCATCTTTCCAGCTACGCATTCATCTGTCTTATCCTTCTATTTCTATACTCACTAGCACGTGGCACTGGGAGTAATCTGGGGTTTACTACTTTTGAGGTCCTGCTGGCTAATTTCTTACCAAGCTCCCTAAATTCTGAATGCAGGACCACATCCCTCTTTCTACCTGTGTCGTTGGTTCCGATGTGGGCCATGACTGCTGGCTGTTCACGGTCCCCCTTCAGAATTCTCAGTGACCCTAGCACCAGGGAAGCAACACACCATCCTGGATTCATGTTTGCGGCCACAGAAACGCTGGTCTGTTCCCCTGACTACTGAATCACCTATCACTATGGCTCTTCTAGTCTTCCCTGTACCCCACTGTGCAGCTGAGCCACCCATGGTGCCATGGACTTGATTCTGGCTGCACTCCCCAGGTGAAGCATCACTTTCCTCAGTTTTCAGAACTGAATACCTGTTGGAGAGCGAGATGTACTCAGGGGTTTCCTGCACTACCTGCCTGATTCTTTTTGACTGTCTGGTGGTCACCCATTCCCTCTCTCCCTGCAAACTCTTAGCTGTGGGGTGACCACATCTATAAAAGTGCGATCCACGTAGATCTCATCCTCATGAATACACTGCAGTGTCGCTAGCTGCTGCTCAAGTTCCAAAACCCGGGGCTCAAGCTGCTTCAATTGACGACACTTCCTGCACAAATGTTTCTCCAGGATATGGGAACCGTCCTGGAGCTCCCACATAGCACAGGAGGTGCACTCTTGAGGTTGTAGCAACCCTGCCATACCTTTTATTTATAAGTTGACCCTTTACTATTGCTTAAAAAAAACCTTACTAATACTATAACAGCTTAGAATTATTAATAAACCTTACGAGAACTGATAAATCCTACTAAAAATCAATGCAATTCACTAGTTAAAATAAACCTAACTCAAAAAAAGAAGCAGCTACTCACATGTTCCTTGTTAATAAGTTATTTACACACACACACCTGAACAGTAGTGTCCTAACCCAACTAGTTCGAGTTATTCCCACAGCAGTTGCTCACCTTGCAGCTTTCCTGCAACGTCACTGCTCACTTTGTTTTCAAACTCTGATGTGCCTGGACTCCTCTCCACTGCTCTCCCGGAAGGTAAGTTCTCTCGGCCGCAATCCTCAGACTCTATTTATTGGCTCCCCATTCCGTGCTCTTCCCGCAGGCCCGCTGCTCTCCCGGAAGGTAAGAGTAATGGGCACTTGGGACTACGATGTTGTGGCCATCACTGAAACGTGGATAGGTGAGGGGGAGGAATGGTTTTTGGAGGTACCTGGTTATAGATGTTTTCATAAGATTAGGAATGGTGGTAAAAGAGGTGGGGGGGTGGCATTGTTAGTTAGAAATAGTGTAACAACTGCTGAAAGAATTTTCGAGGAGGATCTGCCGACTGAGGCACTGTGGGTTGAGGTCAGGAACAGGAAAGGAGCAGTCACCTTGATGGGAGTTTTCTATAGGCCCCCCAATAGCAGCAGGGAGGTGGAAGAGCAGATTGGGAAACAGATTTTGGAAAGGAGCAGAAGTCACAGGGTAGTAATTATGGGGGATTTCAACTTCCCAAATATTGATTGGCAACTCTTTAGATCGAATAGTTTGGATGGGGTAGTGTTTGTGCAGTATGTCCAGGAAGCTTTTCTGACTCAGTATGTAGACTGCCCGACCAGAGGGGAGGCAATATTGGATTTGGTACTAGGTAATGAACCAGGGCAAGTGATAGAGCTGTTGGTGGGCGAGCACTTTGGAGATAGTGATCACAATTCTGTAGCATTCACTGTGGTAATGGAGAGGGATAGGTATGTGCAACAGGGCAAGGTTTACAATTGGGGGAAGGGTAGATATGATGCTGTCAGGCAGGAACTGAGGAGCATAAGTTGGGAGCATATGCTGGCAGGGAAGGGCACGGTCGAAATGTGGAACTTTTTCAAGGAGCAGATAGTAGGGGCCATTGATAAGCATGTCCCTGTCAGACAGGGAAGGGATGGTCATGTGAGGGAACCGTGGTTGACAAGAGAGGTTGAGAGTCTTGTTAGGAAGAAGAAGGATGCGTATATAAAGTTGAGGAAAAAGGGCACAGGCATAGCTCTGGAGGGATACAAGATGGCCAGGAAGGATCTGAAGAAAGGGATTAGGAGAGCTAAGAGAGGGCATGAAAAATGCTTGGCGGGTAGGATAAAAGAAAACCCCAAGGCCTTTTACGCGTATGTCAGAAATATGAGGATGACTAGGGGGACCGTAGGTCCGGTCAAGGACAATAGCGGGAGACTGTGTGTTGAGCCGGAAGAGATAAGTGAGGTTTTGAATGAGTACTTCTCTTCGGTATTTACGAATGAGAAGGGGTGTATTACTGAAGAGGACGGTGGGAAGCAGACTGGTAAGCTCGAGGAAGTGCTCGTTAGGAGGGAAGATGTGTTGGGGTTTTTGAATAACTTGAAGATAGACAAGTCTCCCGGGCCTGACGGGGTATATCCAAGGATGTTATGGGAAGCAAGGGATGAAATTGCAGAGCCGCTGGCAATGATCTTTTCATCTTCTCTGCTGACGGGGGTGGTACCAGGTGATTGGAGGGTGGCAAATGTTGTGCCCCTGTTCAAGAAAGGGAATAGGAACAACCCTGGGAATTACAGGCCAGTTAGTCTTACTTCGGTGGTAGGCAAGTTGATGGAAAAGGTGCTGAGGGATAGGATTTCTGAGCATCTGGAAAGACACTGCTTGATTCGGGACAGTCAGCACGGTTTTGTGAGGGTAGGTCTTGCCTCACAAGCCTGATTGAATTCTTTGAGCAGGTGACCAAGCAAGTGGATGAGGGTAAACCAGTGGATGTGGTGTACATGGATTTTAGTAAGGCATTTGATAAGGTCCCCCATGGTAGACTTATGGAGAAAGTCAGGAGGCATGGGATAGTGGGGAATGTGGCCAGTTGGATTAAGAATTGGCTAACTGATAGAAGGCAGAGAGTGGTCTTAGATGGTAAATACTCAGCCTGGAGCCCAGTTACTAGTGGCGTGCCGCAGGGATCAGTTCTGGGTCCTCTCCTGTTTGTGATTTTTATTAACGACTTGGATGAGGAAGTCGAAGGGTGGGTCAGTAAATTTGCAGATGATACAAAGGTTGGTGGAGTTGTGGATACCGAGGAGGGCTATTGTCGTCTGCAAAGGGACTTGGATAGGTTGCAGTGCTGGGCTGAAAAGTGGCAGATGGAGTTTAACCCTGAAAAGTGTGAGGTCGTCCATTTTGGAAGGACAAACATGAATGCAAAATACTGGGTTAACGGTAGGGTTCTTGGGCATGTGGAGGAGCAGAGAGACCTTGGGGTCTATGTGCATAGATCATTGAAAGTTGCAACTCAAGTGGATAGGGCTGTGAAGAAGGCATATGGGGTGTTAGCGTTCATTAGCAGAGGGATTGAATTTAAGAGCCGTGAGGTGATGATGCAGCTGTACAGGACCTTGGTAAGGCCTCATTTGGAGTACTGTGTGCTGTTCTGGTCGCCTCATTTTAGGAAGGATGTGGAAGCCTTGGAGAGGGTGCAGAGGAGATTTACCAGGATGTTGCCTGGAATGGAGAATAAGTCTTACGAGGAAAGGCTGAACATTCTAGGCCTCTTCTCATTAGAACGGAGAAGGATGAGGGGTGACATGATAGAGGTTTATAAGATGATCAGGGGAATAGATAGGGTAGACAGTCAGAAACTTTTTCCCCGGGTGGAGCAAAGCGTTACAAGGGGTCATAAATTTAAGGTGAAGGGTGGGAGATATAAGGGGGATGTCAGGGGAAGGTTCTTTACCCAGAGAGTGGTCGAGGCATGGAATGCCTTGCCCGGGGAAGTTGTTGAGTCAGAAACTTTAGGGACTTTCAAAAGGCTTTTGGATAGGTATATGGATAAAGGAGAATGATGGGGTATAGATTAAATTGTCCTTGACAGAGGACAAAGGATCGGCACAACATTGTGGGCCGAAGGGCCTGTTCTGTGCTGTATGTTCTATGTTCTATGTTCTATGTTCTATGTAAGGTAAGTGCTCGAGGCCACGATCCTCAGGCTGTATTTATCGGCTCCCTCCTCGTGCTCTCCTGGAAGATATGTGCTTTCTATTATTAGGGGATGCTTTTAGTGTGTTCCACTGTGAAGACAGATACAAAGTATTTGTTCAAAGTCTCTGCCATTTCCTTCTTCCCATTAATTATTCCCCAGTCTCAACCTTTATCATGACCAGGTCCATATTTCCCTGCAGAATATTCTCTACCTCAGGCTGCATTGTGTTAATAAATCTCATCAATGAATGCTCCCAGTGCGGAGTCTCGGCCAATGGGATCCTGTCTGCAAATGGGTTCTAGAGATCAGCAGGTTCACTAGATTTCACTGAGCAGCCTCTGATGTGGAGAGTTGATCATAACACCTGGGAAAGGCTTGGCCTCAGAACTAACAGCTGCTGGAGGGCGAAGGACTGATACCATATTTAACAAGGCAACGGTCTCCTTCTAATATTGCCGTTCCACCCTCTTATTAATATTGTATTTATTACAGAACGTCAGGATCTGGGAACGTCTGTCACCACCATGGCCGAAGGTCCAAGCGGAGGAGCAGAACTAACACCTTCAAGAATGAGATTGAGCACAGGTAAGTTCACAAATCTCTTCAAATACAAACTCTGCCCTGACAAATGGTCCGACGCTCCTTGAAGAATCTTCAGCTCATACAAGCAGAGCACACAGTACAGGGGTTTAATAGGAAGAGGGGCATCACACAGCTGGAGGGAACCCCTGAGCACCAGAACAGAGCAATAGATATCTGGTATTGGGGACTGTAAACTGGGTAGAGACAGTCATTCAGTGAAGAATATGTTTCTGAGCAAAAGTGTGACCGCAATGAGCAGGAAGCCACCCAACGCTGGACAGGATGAGAAACAGGTGAGGCACAGGAAAAGGTGAGAGATCATGGTGAGATATTGTGTATTCGGTGGAACAGAAAATATCCTCTGTTGCCCTGAGCAGGCCCTGAATGGGATGTTGAGTTGCTGGTGCCAGAGGGAAGAGGCTGTTGATGAAAGTAACAGTCAGGAAGATCAATGTTCAGATCCACTCTGAAACCCCATACACACCTGGCAGGATCCTGATACACTGTGAAAGCCCATACACACCTGGCAGGATCCTGATCCACTGTGAAACCCCATACACACCTGGCAGATCCTGATACACTGTGAAACCCCCATACACACCTGGCAGGATCCTGATCCACTGTGAAACCCCAAACACAGCTGGCAGATCCTGATACACTGTGAAACCCCCAAATACACCTGGAAGGATCCTGATACACTGTAAAACCCCCATACACACCTGGCAGGATCATGATCCACTGTGAAACCCCCATACACACCTGGCAGGATCCTGATACACTGTGAAACCCCATACACACCTGGCAGGATCCTGATACACTGTGCAAACCCCAGACACACCTGGCAGGATACTGATTCACTCTGAAAACCCCATTCACACCTGGCAGATTCCTGATACACTGTGACAGCCCATACACACCTGGCAGGATCCTGATACATTGTGAAAACCCCATACACACCTGGCAGGATCCTGATACACTGTGAAAGCCCATACACACCAGGCAGGATCCTGATACACAGTGAAAACCCCATACACACCTGGCAGGATCCTGATCCAACTGTGAAAACCCCATACACACCAGGCAGGATCCTGATACAATGTGAAAACCCCATACACACCTGGCAGGATCCTGATCCACTGTGAAAACCCCATGCACACCTGGCAGGATCCTGATCCACTGTGAAACCCCCATAAACACCTGGCAGGATCCTGATACACTGTGAAAACCCCATAAACACCTGGCAGGATCTTGATCCATTGTGAAAACCCCATACACACCCGGCAGCATCCTGATACACTGTGAAAACCCCATACACACCTGGCAGGATCCTGATACACTGTGAAAACCCCATAGACACCCGGCAGCATACTGATCCACTGTGAAACCCCATACACACCTGGCAGGATCCTGATCCACTGTGAAACACCCACACACTCCTGGCAGGATCCTGATAAACTGTGAAACCCCATACACACCTGGCAGGATCCTGAGACACTTAGAAAGCCCCATACACACCTGGCAGGATTCTGATAAACTGTGAAACCCCATACACACCTGGCAGGATCCTGACACACTGTGAAACACCCATACACACATTGCAGGCTCATGTTACACTGTGAAACCCCCATATACATCTGGCAGGATCCTGATACACTGTGAAAACCCGTACACACCTGGCAGGATCCTGATACGCTGTGAAAACCCCATAGAGGCCTGGCCGGTTCATGATACACTGTGAAAACCCCATACACACCTGGCAGGACCCTGATGCACAGTGAAAACCCCAAACACACCTGGCAGGATCCTGATCCACTGTGCAAACCCCATACACACCTGGCAGGATCCTGATCCACTGTGAAACCCCCTACACAACTGGAAGATTATGTTACACTGTGAAACCCCCATACAGGCCTGGCCGGATCCTGATACACTGTGGAAACCCCATACACATCTGGCAGAATCCTGATACACTGTGAAACCCCATACACACCTGGCAGGATCCTGATCCACTGGGGAAACCCCCATACACACCTGGAAGGACAATGATACACTGTGAATACCCCATTCTCACCTGGCAGGATCCTGATGCACTGTGAAACCCCGTTCACATTTGGCAGGATCCTGATACACTGTGAAACCCCATACTCACCTGGCAGGATCCTGTTACACTGTGTGAATCCGATACACATCTGGCAGGATCCTGATCCACTGTGAAAATCCCAAACACACCTGGCAGGATCCTGATCCACTGTGAAAACTCCATACCCACCTGGCAGATACTGATACACTGTGAAAACCCCATGCACACCTGGCAGGATCCTGATACACTGTGAAAACCCCATACACACCTGGCAGGATCCTGATACACTGTGAAAACCCCATAAGCACCAGGCAGGATATTGATACACTGTGAAAACCCCATTCATACCTGGCAGGATCCTGATACACTGTGAAAAACCCATACACACCTGGCAGGATCCTGATACACTGTGAAAACCCCATATACACCTGGCAGGATCCTGATACACTGTGAAAACCCCATACACATCTGGCAGCATCCTGATGCGCTGTGAAAACCCCATAAAAACCTGGCAGGATCCTGATACACTGTGAAACTCCCATACACATCTGGCAGGATCCTGATGCACTCTGAAAACCCCATACACAACTGGCAGGATCCTGATGCACTGTGAAATCCCCATACACACCTGGCAGTGTCCTGATACACTGTGAAAACCCCATACACACCTGGCAGGATCCTGATACACTGTGAAAACCCCATACACAACTGGCAGGATCCTGTTTCACTATGAAACCCCTATACACACCTGGCAGGATCCTGATCAACTATGAAACCCCCATACACACCTGGCAGGATCCTGATAAACTGTGAAAATCCCATACACACCTGGCAGGATCCTGATTCACTGTGAAACCCCCATCCACACCTGGCAGGATCCTGCGAAACTATGAAACCCCCATACACGCCTGGCAGGATGCTGATAAACTGTGAAAATCCCATTCACACCTGGCAGGATCCTGATACACTGTGAAAACCCCATACACACCTGGCAGGATCCTGATAAACTGTGAAACCCCATACACACCTGGCAGGATCCTGAGACACTTTGAAAGCCCCATACACACCTGGCAGGATTCTGATAAACTGTGAAACCCCATACACACCTGGCAGGATCCTGACACACTGTGAAAACCCCATACACTCATGGCAGGATCCTGATCCTCTGTGAAAACCCCATACACACCTGGCAGATCCTGTTACACTGTGAAACCCCCATACACACATTGCAGGCTCATGTTACACTGTGAAACCCCCATATACATCTGGCAGGATCCTGATACACTGTGAAAACACGTACACACCTGGCAGGATCCTGATACACTGTGAAAACCCCATAGAGGCCTGGCCGGTTCATGATACACTGTGAAAACCCGATACACACCTGTTAGGACCCTGATGCACAGTGAAAACCCCAAACACACCTGGCAGGATCCTGATCCACTGTGAAAACCCCATAAACACCTGGCAGATCCTGATACACTGTGCAAACCCCATACACACCTGGCAGGATCCTGATCCACTGTGAAACCCCCTACACAACTGGAAGATTATGTTACACTGTGAAACCCCCATGCAGGCCTGGCCGGATCCTGATACACTGTGGAAACCCCATACACATCTGGCAGGATCCTGATACACTGTGAAACCCCATACACACCTGGCAGGATCCTGATCCACTGGGAAACCCCCATACACACCTGGAAGGATCCTGATACACTGTGAAACCCCCACACACCTGGAAGGATCCTGATACACTGTGAAAATCCCAAACACACCTGGCAGGATCCTGATCCACTGTGAAAACTCCATACCCACCTGGCAGATCCTGACACACTGTGAAAACCCCATGCACACCTGGCAGGATCCTGATACACTGTGAAAACCCCATACACACCTGGCAGGATCCTGATACACTGTGAAAACGCCATAGACACCTGGCAGGATATTGATACACTGTGAAAACCCCATTCATACCTGGCAGGATCCTGATACACAGTGAAAAACCCATACACACCTGGCAGGATCCTGATACACTGTGAAAACCCCATACACACCTGGCAGGATCCTGATACACTGTGAAAACCCCATACACATCTGGAAGGATCCCGATGCGCTGTGAAAACCCCATAAAAACCTGGCAGGATCCTGATACACTGTGAAAATCCCATACACATCTGGCAGGATCCTGATGCACTGTGAAAACCCCATACACACCTGGCAGGATCCTGATGCACTGTGAAATCCCCATACACACCTGGCAGTGTCCTGATACACTGTGAAACCCCCATACACACCTGGCAGGATCCTGATACACTGTGAAATCCCTATACACACCTGGCAGGATCCGGATAAACTATGAAACCCCCATACACACCTGGCAGGATCCTGATAAACTGTGAAAATCCCATACACACCTGGCAGGATCCTGATTCACTGTGAAACCCCCATCCACACCTGGCAGGATCCTGAGAAAATATGAAACCCCCATACACGCCTGGCAGGATGCTGATAAACTGTGAAAATCCCATTCACACCTGACAGGATCCTGATACACTGTGAAAACCCCATACACACCTGGCAGGATCCTGAAAAACTGTGAAACCCCCATACACACCTGGCAGGATCCTGGTACACTGTGAAAACCCCATACACACCTGGCAGGATCCTGATACACTGGGAAACACTCATACACACCTGGCAGGATCCTGATATATTGTGAAATCCCCATACACACCTGGCAGATCCTGTTGCACTGTGAAAACCCCCATACACACCCGGCAGGATCCTGAGAAACTGTGAAAACCCCACACACATCTCGCAGGATCCTGAGACACTGTGAAAACCACATACACACCCGGCAGGATCCTGATACACTGTGAAATCCCATACACACCTGGCAGTATCCTGATACATTGTGAAAACCCCATACACACCTGGCAGGATCCTGATACACTGTGATAACCCATACACAACTGGCAGGATACTGATACACTGTGTGAATCCGATACACATCTGGCAGGATCCTGATCCACTGTGAAAATCCCAAACACACCTGGCAGGATCCTGATCCACTGTGAAAACTCCATACCCACCTGGCAGATCCTGATACACTGTGAAAACCCCATGCACACCTGGCAGGATCCTGATACACTGTGAAAACCCCATACACACCTGGCAGGATCCTGATACACTGTGAAAACCCCATAAGCACCTGGCAGGATATTGATACACTGTGAAAACCCCGTTCATACCTGGCAGGATCCTGTTACACTGTGAAAAACCCATACACACCTGGCAGGATCCTGATACACTGTGAAAACCCCATACACACCTGGCAGGATCCTGATACACTGTGAAACTCCCATACACATCTGGCAGGATCCTGATGCACTGTGAAAACCCCATACACAACTGGCAGCATCCTGATGCACTGTGAAATCCCCATACACACCTGGCAGTGTCCTGATACACTGTGAAAACCCCATACACACCTGGCAGGATCCTGATACACTGTGAAAACCCCATACACAACTGGCAGGATCCTGTTTCACTATGAAACCCCTGTACACACCTGGCAGGATCCTGATCAACTATGAAACCCCCATACACACCTGGCAGGATCCTGATAAACTGTGAAAATCCCATACACACCTGGCAGGATCCTGATTCACTGTGAAACCCCCATCCACACCTGGCAGGATCCTGAGAAACTATGAAACCCCCAGACACGCCTGGCAGGATGCTGATAAACTGTGAAAATCCCATTCACACCTGGCAGGATCCTGATACACTGTGAAAACCCCATACACACCTGGCAGGATCCTGATAAACTGTGAAACCCCATACACACCTGGCAGGATCCTGAGACACTTTGAAAGCCCCATACACACCTGGCAGAATTCTGATAAACTGTGAAACCCCATACACACCTGGCAGGATCCTGATCCTCTGTGAAAACCCCATACACACCTGGCAGATCCTGTTACACTGTGAAACCCCCATACACACATTGCAGGCTCATGTTACACTGTGAAACCCCCATATACATCTGGCAGGATCCTGATACACTGTGAAAACCCGTACACACCTGGCAGGATCCTGATACACTGTGAAAACCCCATAGAGGCCTGGCCGGTTCATGATACACTGTGAAAACCCCATACACACCTGGCAGGACCCTGATGCACAGTGAAAACCCCAAACACACCTGGCAGGATCCTGATCCACTGTGAAAACCCCATAAACACCTGGCAGATCCTGATACACTGTGCAAACCCCATACACACCTGGCAGGATCCTGATCCACTGTGAAACCCCCTACATAACTGGAAGATTATGTTACATTGTGAAACCCCCATACAGGCCTGGCCGGATCCTGATACACTGTGGAAACCCCATACACATCTGGCAGGATCCTGATACACTGTGAAACCCCATACACACCTGGCAGGATCCTGATCCACTGGGAAACCCCCATACACACCTGGAAGGATCCTGATACACTGTGAAACCCCCACACACCTGGAAGGATCCTGATACACTGTGAAAATCCCAAACACACCTGGCAGGATCCTGATCCACTGTGAAAACTCCATACCCACCTGGCAGATCCTGATACACTGTGAAAACCCCATGCACACCTGGCAGGATCCTGATACACTGTGAAAACCCCAAACACACCTGGCAGGATCCTGATACACTGTGTAAACACCATAGACACCTGGCAGGATATTGATACGCTGTGAAAACCCCATTCATACCTGGCAGGATCCTGATACACAGTGAAAAACGCATACACACCTGGCAGGATCCTGATACACTGTGAAAACCCCATACACACCTGGCGGGATCCTGATACACTGTGAAAACCCCATACACATCTGGAAGGATCCCGATGCGCTTTGAAAACCCCATAAAAACCTGGCAGGATCCTGATACACTGTGAAACTCCCATACACATCTGGCAGGATCCTGATGCACTGTGAAAACCCCATACACACCTGGCAGGATCCTGATGCACTGTGAAATCCCCATACACACCTGGCAGTGTCCTGATACACTGTGAAAACCCCATACACACCTGGCAGGATCCTGATACACTGTGAAATCCCCATACACAACTGGCAGGATCCTGTTTCACTATGAAACCCCTATACACACCTGGCAGGATCCTGATAAACTATGAAACCCCCATACACACCTGGCAGGATCCTGATAAACTGTGAAAATCCCATACACACCTGGCAGGATCCTGATTCACTGTGAAACCCCCATCCACACCTGGCAGGATCCTGAGAAAATATGAATCCCCCATACACGCCTGGCAGGATGCTGATAAACTGTGAAAATCCCATTCACACCTGACAGGATCCTGATACACTGTGAAAACCCCATACACACCTGGCAGGATCCTGAAAAACTGTGAAACCCCCATACACACCTGGCAGGATCCTGATACACTGTGAAAACCCCATACACACCTGGCAGGATCTTGATACACTGGGAAACACTCATACACACCTGGCAGGATCCTGATATACTGTGAAATCCCCATACACACCTGGCAGATCCTGTTGCCAAGTGAAAACCCCCATACACACCCGGCAGGATCCTGAGACACTGTGAAAACCCCACACACATCTCGCAGGATCCTGAGACACTGTGAAAACCACATACACACCAGGCAGGATCCTGATACACTGTGAAATCCCATACACACCTGGCAGTATCCTGATACATTGTGAAAACCCCATACACACCTGGCAGGATCCTGATACACTGTGATAACCCATACACACCTGGCAGGATACTGATACACTATGAAAACCCCATACACACCCGGCAGGATCCTGATACATTGTGAAAACCCCATACACACCTGGCAGGATCCTGATCCACTGTGAAAACCCCATACACACCTGGCAGGATGCTGATCCACTATGAATACCCCATCCAAACCTGGCAGGATCCTGATCCACTGTGTAAACCCCACACACACCGCACAGTATCCTGATACACTGTGAAAATCCCATAAACACCTGGCAGGATCCTGATACACTGTGAAAACCCCATACACACCTGACAGGATCCTGATCCACTGTGAAATCCCCATAAACACCTGGCAGGATCCTGATACACTGTGAAAACCCCATACACACCTGGCAGGATCTTGATCCATTGTGAAAACCCCATACACACCCGGCAGGATCCTGATACACTGTGAAATCCCCATACACACCTGGCAGGATCCTGATCCACTGTGAAAACCCCATACACACCTGGCAGGATCCTGATACACTGTGAAAACCCCATACACACCCGGCAGGATCCTGATCCACTGCGAAAACCCCATACACACCTGGCAGGATCCTGATCCACTGTGAAACACCCAAACACACCTGGCAGGATCCTGATCCACTGTGAAACCCCATA
This sequence comes from Heterodontus francisci, assembly GCF_036365525.1. Classification (NCBI taxonomy): domain Eukaryota; kingdom Metazoa; phylum Chordata; class Chondrichthyes; order Heterodontiformes; family Heterodontidae; genus Heterodontus; species Heterodontus francisci. The sequence goes on from NW_027142007.1 coordinate 59,478, forward strand.
CACACCTGGCAGGATCCTGATCCACTGGGAAACCCCCATACACACCTGGAAGGATCCTGATACACTGTGAAAACCCCATTCACACCTGGCAGGATACTGATACACTGTGAAAACCCCATACATACCTGGCAGGATCCTGATACACTGTGAAAAACCCATACACACCTGGCAGGATCCTGATACACTGTGAAAACCCCATACACACCTGGCAGGATGTTGATCCATTGTGAAAACCCCATACACACCCGGCAGGATCCTGATAGACTGTGAAACCCCCATACACACCTGGCAGATCCTGATACTCTGTGAAAATCCCAGACACACCTGGCAGGATCCTGATCCAGTGTGAAACCCCCATACACACCTGGCAGATCCTGATACAATGTGAAGCCCCCAAACACACCTGGCAGATCCTGATACTCTGTGAAATCCCCATGCACACCTGGCAGGATCCTGATGCACTGTGAAACCCCCATAAACACCTGGCAGGATCCGGATACACTGTGAATACCCCATAAACACCTGGCAGGATCTTGATCCATTGTGAAAACCCCATACACACCCGGCAGCATCCTGATACACTGTGAAAACCCCATACACACCTGGCAGGATCCTGATACACTGTGAAAACCCCATAGACACCCGGCAGCATACTGATCCACTGTGAAACCCCATACACACCTGGCAGGATCCTGATCCACTGTGAAACACCCAAATACTCCTGGCAGGATCCTGATAAACTGTGAAACCCCATACACACCTGGCAGGATCCTGAGACACTTAGAAAGCCCCATACAAACCTGGCAGGATTCTGATAAACTGTGAAACCCCATACACACCTGGCAGGATCCTGACACACTGTGAAAACCCCATACACACCTGGCAGGATCCTGATCCTCTGTGAAAACCCCATACACACCTGGCAGATCCTGTTACACTGTGAAACCCCCATACACACATTGCAGGCTCATGTTACACTGTGAAACCCCCATATACATCTGGCAGGATCCTGATGCACTGTGAAAACCCGTACACACCTGGCAGGATCCTGATACACTGTGAAAACCCCATAGAGGCCTGGCCGGTTCATGATACACTGTGAAAACCCCATACACACCTGTTAGGACCCTGATGCACAGTGAAAACCCCAAACACACCTGGCAGGATCCTGATCCACTGTGAAAACCCCATAAACACCTGGCAGATCCTGATACACTGTGCAAACCCCATACACACCTGGCAGGATCCTGATCCACTGTGAAACCCCCTACACAACTGGAAGATTATTTTACACTGTGAAACCCCCATACACACCTGGCAGGATCCTGATACACTGTGGAAACCCCATACACATCTGGCAGGATCCTGATACACTGTGAAACCCCATACACACCTGGCAGGATCCTGATCCACTGGGAAATCCCCATACACACCTGGAAGGATCCTGATACACTGTGAATACCCCATTCTCACCTGGCAGGATCCTGATGCACTGTGAAACCCCGTTCACATTTGGCAGGATCCTGATACACTGTGAAACCCCATACTCACCTGGCAGGATCCTGTTACACTGTGTGAACCCGATACATATCTGGCAGGATCCTGATCCACTGTGAAAATCCCAAACACACCTGGCAGGATCCTGATCCACTGTGAAAACTCCATACCCACCTGGCAGATCCTGATACACTGTGAAAACCCCATGCACACCTGGCAGGATCCTGATACACTGTGAAAACCCCATACACACCTGGCAGGATCCTGATACACTGTGAAAACCCCATACACACCTGGCAGGATCCTGATACACTGTGAAAACCCCATAAACACCTGGCAGGATATTGATACACTGTGAAAACCCCATTCATACCTGGCAGGATCCTGATACACTGTGAAAAAGCCATACACACCTGGCAGGATCCTGATACACTGTGAAAACCCCATACACACCTGGCAGGATCCTGATACACTGTGAAAACCCCATACACATCTGGCAGGATCCTGATGCGCTGTGAAAACCCCATAAAAACCTGGCAGGATCCTGATACACTGTGAAACTCCCATACACATCTGGCAGGATCCTGATGCACTGTGAAAACCCCATACACAACTGGCAGGATCCTGATGCACTGTGAAATCCCCATACACACCTGGCAGTGTCCTGATACACTGTGAAAACCGCATACACACCTGGCAGGATCCTGATACACTGTGAAAACCACATACACAACTGGCAGGATCCTGTTTCACTATGAAACCCCTATACACACCGGGCAGGAACCTGATCAACTATGAAACCCCCATACACACCTGGCAGGATCCTGATAAACTGTGAAAATACCATACACACCTGGCAGGATCCTGATTCACTGTGAAACCCACATCCACACCTGGCAGGATCCTGAGAAACTATGAAACCCCCATACACGCCTGGCAGGATGCTGATAAACTGTGAAAATCCCATTCACACCTGGCAGGATCCTGATACACTGTGAAAACCCCATACACACCTGGCAGGATCCTGATAAACTGTGAAACCCCATACACACCTGGCAGGATCCTGAGACACTTTGAAAGCCCCATACACACCTGGCAGGATTCTGATAAACTGTGAAACCCCATACACACCTGGCAGGATCCTGACACACTGTGAAAACCCCATACACTCATGGCAGGATCCTGATCCTCTGTGAAAACCCCATACACACCTGGCAGATCCTGTTACACTGCGAAACCCCCATACACACATTGCAGGCTCATGTTACACTGTGAAACCCCCATATACACCTGGCAGGATCCTGATACACTGTGAAAACCCGTACACACCTGGCAGGATCCTGATACACTGTGAAAACCCCATAGAGGCCTGGCCGGTTCATGATACACTGTGAAAACCCCATACACACCTGGCAGGACCCTGATGCACAGTGAAAACCCCAAACACACCTGGCAGGATCCTGATCCACTGTGAAAACCCCATAAACACCTGGCAGGATCCTGATGCACTGGGAAACCCCCATACACACCTGGAAGGATCCTGATACACTGTGAATACCCCATTCTCACCTGGCAGGATCCTGATGATACACTGTGAAACCCCATACACACCTGGCAGGATCCTGACACACTGTGAAACCCCCACACACCTGCAAGGATCCTGATACACTGTGAAAATCCCAAACACACCTGGCAGGATCCTGATCCACTGTGAAAACTCCATACCCACCTGGCAGATCCTGATACACTGTGAAAACCCCATGCACACCTGGCAGGATCCTGATACAGTGTGAAAACCCCATACACACCTGGCAGGATCCTGATACACTGTGAAAACCCCATAAACACCTGGCAGGATATTGATACACTGTGAAAACCCCATTCATACCTGGCAGGATCCTGATACACTGTGAAAAACCCATACACACCTGGCAGGATCCTGATACACTGTGAAAACCCCATACACACCTGGCAGGATCCTGAAACACTGTGAAAACCCCATACACATCTGGAAGGATCCTGATGCGCTGTGAAAACCCCATAAAAACCTGGCAGGATCCTGATACACTGTGAAACTCCCATACACATCTGGCAGGATCCTGATGCACTGTGAAAACCCCATACACACCTGGCAGGATCCTGATGCACTGTGAAATCCCCATACACACCTGGCAGTGTCCTGATACACTGTGAAAACCCCATACACACCTGGCAGGATCCTGATACAATGTGAAAACCCCATACACAACTGGCAGGATCCTGTTTCACTATGAAACCCCGAGACACACCTGGCAGGATCCTGTTAAACTATGAAAACCCCATACACACCTGGCAGGATCCTGATAAACTGTGAAAATCCCATACACACCTGGCAGGATCCTGATTCACTGTGAAACCCCCATCCACACCTGGCAGGATCCTGAGAAACTATGAAACCCCCATACACGCCTGGCAGGATGCTGATAAACTGTGAAAATCCCATTCACACCTGACACGATCCTGATACACTGTGAAAATCCCATACACACCTGGCAGGATCCTGATAAACTGTGAAACCCCCAAACACACCTGGCAGGATCCTGATACACTGTGAAAACCCTATACACACCTGGCAGATCCTGTTGCACTGTGAAAACCCCCATACACACCCGGCAGGATCCTGAGACACTGTGAAAACCCCACACACATCTCGCAGGATCCTGAGACACTGTGAAAACCACATACACACCCGGCAGGATCCTGATACACTGTGAAATCCCATACACACCTGGCAGTATCCTGATACATTGTGAAAACCCCATACACACCTGGCAGGATCCTGATACACTGTAAAACCCATACACACCTGTCAGGATACTGATACACTCTGAAAACCCCATACACACCCGGCAGGATCCTGATACATTGTGAAAACCCCATACACACCTGGCAGGATCCTGATCCACTGTGAAAACCCCATACACACCTGGCAGGATCCTGATCCACTGTGAATACCCCATCCACACCTGGCAGGATCCTGATCCACTGTGTAAACCCCACACACACCGCACAGTATCCTGATACACTGTGAAAATCCCATAAACACCTGGCAGGATCCTGATACACTGTGAAAACCCCATACACACCTGACAGGATCCTGATCCACTGTGAAATCCCCATAAACACCTGGCAGGATCCTGATACACTGTGAAAACCCCATACACACCTGGCAGGATCTTGATCCATTGTGAAAACCCCATACACACCCGGCAGGATCCTGATACACTGTGAAATCCCCATACACACCTGGCAGGATCCTGATCCACTGTGAAAACCCCATACACACCTGGCAGGATCCTGATACACTGTGAAAACCCCATACACACCCGGCAGGATCCTGATCCACTGTGAAAACCCCATACACACCTGGCAGGATCCTGATCCACTGTGAAACCCCCATACACACCTGGCAGGATCCTGATACACTGTGAAACCCCATACACACCTGGCAGGATCCTGATCCACTGGGAAACCCCCATACACACCTGGAAGGATCCTGATACACTGTGAAAACCCCATTCACACCTGGCAGGATACTGATACACTGTGAAAACCCCATACATACCTGGCAGGATCCTGATGCACTGTGAAAAACCCACACACACCTGGCAGGATCCTGATACACTGTGAAAACCCCATACACACCTGGCAGGATCCTGATCCACAGTGAAAACCCCAAACACATCTGGCAGGATCCTGATGCACTGTGAAATCCCCATAAACATCTGGCAGGGTCCTGATACACTGTGAAAACCCCATACGCACCTGACAGGATCCTGATCCACTGTGAAATCCCCATAAACACCTGGCAGGATCCTGATACACTGTGAAAACCCCATACATACCTGGCAGGATCTTGATCCATTGTGAAAACCCCATAAACACCCGGCAGGATCCTGATACACTGTGAAAACCCCAGACACACCTGGCAGATCCTGATACTCTGTGAAAATCCCAGACACACCTGGCAGGATCCTGATCCACTGTGAAACCCCCATACACACCTGGCAGATCCTGATACAATGTGAAGCCCCCATACACACCTGGCAGATCCTGATACTCTGTCAAAACCCCATACACACCTGGCAGGATCCTGAGACACTGTGAAAACCCCATACACACCTGGCAGATCCTGTTACACTGTCAAACCCCCATACAAACCTTGCAGGACCCTGTTGCTCTGTGAAACCCCCATACACACCTGGCAGGATCCTGAAACACTGTGAAAACCCGTGCACACCTGGCAGGATACTGATACACTGTGAAGACCCCAGACAGGCGTGGCCGGATCATGATATACTGTGAAAACCCCATACACACCTGGCAGGACCCTGATGCAATGTGAAAACCCCAAACACACCTGGCAGGATCCTGATCCACTGTGAAAACCCCACAAACACCTGGCACATCCTGATACACTGTGAAAAGCCCATACACACCTGGCAGGATCCTGATCCACTGTGAAACCCCCTACACAACTGGCAGATCCTGTTACACTGTGAAACCCTCATCCAGGCCTGGCCGGATCCTGATACACTGTGGAAACCCCATACACATCTGGCAGGATCCTGATACACTGAGAAACCCCATACACACCTGGCAGGATCCTGATCCACTGGGAAACCCCCATAAACACCTGGAAGGATCCTGATACACTGTGAAATCCCCATTCACACCAGGCAGGATCCTAATCCAATGTGAAAACCCCATACAGACCTGGCAGGATCCTGATCCACTGTGAATACCCCATCCACACCTGGCAGATCCTGATCCACTGTGAAAACCCCATACACACCTGGCAGGATCCTGATAAACTGTGAAAACCCCATAAACACCTGGCAGGATCCTGATACACTGTGAAAACCCCAGACACACCTGACAGGATCCTGATCCACTGTGAAATCCCCATAAACACTTGGCAGGATCCTGATACACTGTGAAAACCCCATACACACCTGGCAGGATCCTGATCCACTGTGAAAACCCCTTACACACCTGGCAGGATCCTGATCCACTGTGAATACTCCATCCACACCTGGCAGAGCCTGATCCACTGTGAAAACCCCATACACACCTGGCAGGATCCTGATACTCTGTGAAAACCCCATAAACACCTGGCAGGATCCTGATACACTGTGAAAACCCCATACACACCTGACAGGATCCTGATCCACTGTGAAATCCCCATAAACACCTGGCAGGATCCTGATACACTGTCAAAACCCCATACGCACCTGGAAGGATCTTGATCCATTGTGAAAACCCCATACACACCCGGCAGGATCCTGATACACTGTGAAAACCCCATACACACCTGGCAGGATCCTGATACACTGTGAAAACCCCATACACTTCTGGAAGGATCCTGATGTGCTGTGAAAACCCCATAAAAACCTGGCAGGATCCTGATACACTGTGAAACTCCCATACACATCTGGCAGGATCCTGATGCACTGTGAAAACCCCATACACACCTGGCAGGATCCTGATGCACTGTGAAATCCCCATGCACACATGGCAGTGTCCTGATACACTGTGAAAACCCCATACACACCTGGCAGGATCCTGATACACTGTGAAAACCCCATACACAACTGGCAGGATCCTGTTTCACTATGAAACCCCTATACACACCTGGCAGGATCCTGAGAAACTATGAAATCCCCATACACGCCTGGCAGGATGCTGATAAACTGTGAAAATCCCATTCACACCTGACAGGATCCTGATACACTGTGAAAACCCCATACACACCTGGCAGGATCCTGAAAAACTGTGAAACCCCCATACACACCTGGCAGGATCCTGATACACTGTGAAAACCCCATACACACCTGGCAGGATCCTGATACACTGGGAAACAATCATACACACCTGGCAGGATCCTGATATACTGTGAAAACCCCATACACACCTGGCAGATCCTGTTGCACTGTGAAAACCCCCATACACACCCGGCAGGATCCTGAGACACTGTGAAAACCCCACAAACAACTCGCAGGATCCTGAGACACTGTGAAAACCACATACACACCCGGCAGGATCCTGATACACTGTGAAATCCCATACACACTTGGCAGTATCCTGATACATTGTGAAAACCCCATACACACCTGGCAGGATCCTGATACACTGTGAAAACCCATACACACCTGGCAGGATACTGATACACTGTGAAAACCCCATACACACCCGGCAGGATCCTGATACATTGTGAAAACCCCATACACACCTGGCAGGATCCTGATCCACTGTGAAAACCCCATACACACCTGGCAGGATCCTGATCCACTGTGAAATCCCCATACACACCTGGCAGGATCCTGATACACTGTGAAAATCCCATAAACACCTGGCAGGATCCTGATACACTGTGAAAACCCCATACACACCTGACAGGATCCTGATCCACTGTGAAATCCCCATAAACACCTGGCAGGATCCTGATCCACTGTGAAAACCCCATACACACCTGGCAGGATCCTGATACACTGTGAAAACCCCATACACACCCGGCATGATCCTGATCCACTGTGAAAACCCCATACACACCTGGCAGGATCCTGATCCACTGTGAAACCCCCATACACACCTGGCAGGATCCTGATACACTGTGAAACCCCATACACACCTGGCAGGATCCTGATCCACTGGGAAACCCCCATACACACCTGGAAGGATCCTGATACACTGTGAAAACCCCATTCACACCTGGCAGGATCCTGATCCACTGGGAAACCCCCATACACACCTGGAAGGATCCTGATACACTGTGAAAACCCCATACACACCTGGCAGGATCTTGATCCATTGTGAAAACCCCATACACACCCGGCAGGATCCTGATACACTGTGAAATCCCCATACACACCCGGCAGGATCCTGATCCACTGTGAAAACCCCATACACACCTGGCAGGATCCTGATACACTGTGAAAACCCCATACACACCCGGCATGATCCTGATCCACTGTGAAAACCCCATACACACCTGGCAGGATCCTGATCCACTGTGAAATCCCCATAAACACCTGGCAGGATCCTGATACACTGTGAAAACCCCATACACACCTGGCAGGATCTTGATCCATTGTGAAAACCCCATACACACCCGGCAGGGTCCTGATACACTGTGAAATCCCCATACACACCTGGCAGGATCCTGATCCACTGTGAAAACCCCATACACACCTGGCAGGATCCTGATACACTGTGAAAACCCCATACACACCCGGCATGATCCTGATCCACTGTGAAAACCCCATACACACCTGGCAGGATCCTGATCCACTGTGAAACCCCCATACACACCTGGCAGGATCCTGATACACTGTGAAACCCCATACACACCTGGCAGGATCCTGATCCACTGGGAAACCCCCATACACACCTGGAAGGATCCTGATACACTGTGAAATCCCCATAAACACCTGGCAGGATCCTGATACACTGTGAAAACCCCATACACACCTGGCAGGATCTTGATCCATTGTGAAAACCCCATACACACCCGGCAGGATCCTGATACACTGTGAAATCCCCATACACACCTGGCAGGATCCTGATCCACTGTGAAAACCCCATACACACCTGGCAGGATCCTGATACACTGTGAAAACCCCATACACACCCGGCATGATCCTGATCCACTGTGAAAACCCCATACACACCTGGCAGGATCCTGATCCACTGTGAAACCCCCATACACACCTGGCAGGATCCTGATACACTGTGAAACCCCATACACACCTGGCAGGATCCTGATCCACTGGGAAACCCCCATACACACCTGGAAGGATCCTGATACACTGTGAAAACCCCATTCACACCTGGCAGGATCCTGATCCACTGGGAAACCCCCATACACACCTGGAAGGATCCTGATACACTGTGAAAACCCCATACACACCTGGCAGGATCTTGATCCATTGTGAAAACCCCATACACACCCGGCAGGATCCTGATACACTGTGAAATCCCCATACACACCTGGCAGGATCCTGAACCACTGTGAAAACCCCATACACACCTGGCAGGATCCTGATACACTGTGAAAACCCCATACACACCCGGCATGATCCTGATCCACTGTGAAAACCCCATACACACCTGGCAGGATCCTGATCCACTGTGAAACCCCCATACACACCTGGCAGGATCCTGATACACTGTGAAACCCCATACACACCTGGCAGGATCCTGATCCACTGGGAAACCCCCATACACACCTGGAAGGATCCTGATACACTGTGAAAACCCCATTCACACCTGGCAGGATACTGATACACTGTGAAAACCCCATACATACCTGGCAGGATCCTGATACACTGTGAAAAACCCATACACACCTGGCAGGATCCTGATACACTGTGAAAACCCCATACACACCTGGCAGGATCCTGATCCACAGTGAAAACCCCAAACACATCTGGCAGGATCCTGATGCACTGTGAAATCCCCATAAACACCTGGCAGTGTCCTGATTCACTGTGAAAACCCCATACGCACCTGACAGGATCCTGATCCACTGTGAAATCCCCATAAACACCTGGCAGGATCCTGATACACTGTGAAAACCCCATACATACCTGGCAGGAGCTTGATCCATTGTGAAAACCCCATACACACCCGGCAGGATCCTGATACACTGTGAAACCCCCATACACACCTGGCAGATCCTGATCCACTGTGAAAAACCCATACACACCTGGCAGGATCCTGATACACTGTGAAAACCCCATACACACCCGGCAGGATCCTGATCCACTGTGAAAACCCCATACACACCTGGCAGGATCCTGATCCACTGTGAAACCCCCATACACACCTGGCAGGATCCTGATACACTGTGAAACACCATACACACCTGGCAGGATCCTGATCCACTGGGAAACCCCCATACACACCTGGAAGGATCCTGATCCACTGTGAAAACCCCATACACACCTGGCAGGATCCTGATACACTGTGAAAACCCCATACACAACTGGCAGGATCCTGTTTCACTATGAAACCCCTATACACACCTGGCAGGATCCTGAGAAACTATGAAACCCCCATACACGCCTGGCAGGATGCTGATAAACTGTGAAAATCCCATTCACACCTGACAGGATCCTGATACACTGTGAAAACCCCATACACACCTGGCAGGATCCTGAAAATCTGTGAAACCCCCATACACACCTGGCAGGATCCTGATACACTGTGAAAACCCCATACACACCTGGCAGGATCCTGATACACTGGGAAACACTCATACACACCTGGCAGGATCCTGATATACTGTGAAAACCCCATACACACCTGGCAGATCCTGTTGCACTGTGAAAACCCCCATACACACCCGGCAGGATCCTGAGACACTGTGAAAACCCCACAAACATCTCGCAGGATCCTGAGACACTGTGAAAACCACATACACACCCGGCAGGATCCTGATACACTGTGAAATCCCATACACTCCTGGCAGTATCCTGATACATTGTGAAAACCCCATACACACCTGGCAGGATCCTGATACACTGTGAAAACCCATACACACCTGGCAGGATACTGATACACTGTGAAAACCCCATACACACCCGGCAGGATCCTGATACATTGTGAAAACCCCATACACACCTGGCAGGATCCTGATCCACTGTGAAAACCCCATACACACCTGGCAGGATCCTGATCCACTGTGAATACCCCATCCACACCTGGCAGGATCCTGATCCACTGTGTAAACGCCACACACACCGCACAGTATCCTGATACACTGTGAAAATCCCATAAACACCTGGCAGGATCCTGATACACTGTGAAAACCCCATACACACCTGACAGGATCCTGATCCACTGTGAAATCCCCATAAACACCTGGCAGGATCCTGATACACTGTGAAAACCCCATACACACCTGGCAGGATCTTGATCCATTGTGAAAACCCCATACACACCCGGCAGGATCCTGATACACTGTGAAATCCCCATACACACCTGGCAGGATCCTGATCCACTGTGAAAACCCCATACACACCTGGCAGGATCCTGATACACTGTGAAAACCCCATACACACCCGGCAGGATCCTGATCCACTGTGAAAACCTCATACACACCTGGCAGGATCCTGATCCACTGTGAAACCCCCATACACACCTGGCAGGATCCTGATACACTGTGAAACCCCATACACACCTGGCAGGATCCTGATCCACTGGGAAACCCCCATACACACCTGGAAGGATCCTGATACACTGTGAAAACCCCATTCACACCTGGCAGGATCCTGATCCACTGTGAAAACCCCATACACACCTGGCAGGATCTTGATCCATTGTGAAAACCCAATACACACCCGGCAGGATCCTGATACACTGTGAAATCCCCATACACACCTGGCAGGATCCTGATCCAATGTGAAAACCCCATACACACCTGGCAGGATCCTGATACACTGTGAAAACCCCATACACACCCGGCAGGATCCTGATCCACTGTGAAAACCCCATACACACCTGGCAGGATCCTGATCCACTGTGAAACCCCCATACACACCTGGCAGGATCCTGATACACTGTGAAACCCCATACACACCTGGCAGGATCCTGATCCACTGGGAAACCCCCATACACACCTGGAAGGATCCTGATACACTGTGAAAACCCCATTCACACCTGGCAGGATACTGATACACTGTGAAAACCCCATACATACCTGGCAGGATCCTGATACACTGTGAAAAACCCATACACACCTGGCAGGATCCTGATACACTGTGAAAACCCCATACACACCTGGCAGGATCCTGATCCACAGTGAAAACCCCAAACACATCTGGCAGGATCCTGATGCACTGTGAAATCCCCATAAACACCTGGCAGTGTCCTGATTCACTGTGAAAACCCCATACGCACCTGACAGGAACCTGATCCACTGTGAAATCCCCATAAACACCTGGCAGGATCCTGATACACTGTGAAAACCCCATACATACCTGGCAGGATCTTGATCCATTGTGAAAACCCCATGCACACCCGGCAGGATCCTGATACACTGTGAAAACCCCAGACACACCTGGCAGATCCTGATACTCTGTGAAAATCCCAGACACACCTGGCAGGATCTTGATCCATTGTGAAAACCCCATACACACCCGGCAGGATCCTGATACACTGTGAAACCCCCATACACGCCTGGCAGATCCTGACCCACTGTGAAAAACCCATACACACCTGGCAGGATCCTGATACACAGTGAAAACCCCAAACACATCTGGCAGGATCCTGATGCACTGTGAAATCCCCATAAACACCTGGCAGTGTCCTGATTCACTGTGAAAACCCCATACGCACCTGACAGGATCCTGATCCACTGTGAAATCCCCATAAACACCTGGCAGGATCCTGATACACTGTGAAAACCCCATACATACCTGGCAGGATCTTGATCCATTGTGAAAACCCCATACACACCCGGCAGGATCCTGATACACTGTGAAACCCCCATACACACCTGGCAGATCCTGATCCACTGTGAAAAACCCATACACACCTGGCAGGATCCTGATACACTGTGAAAACCCCATACACACCCGGCAGGATCCTGATCCACTGTGAAAACCCCATACACACCTGGCAGGATCCTGATCCACTGTGAAACCCCCATACACACCTGGCAGGATCCTGATACACTGTGAAACCCCATACACACCTGGCAGGATCCTGATCCACTGGGAAACCCCCATACACACCTGGAACGATCCTGATACACTGTGAAAACCCCATTCACACCTGGCAGGATACTGATACACTGTGAAAACCCCATACATACCTGGCAGGATCCTGATACACTGTGAAAAACCCATACACACCTGGCAGGATCCTGATACACTGTGAAAACCCCATACACACCTGGCAGGATCCTGATCCACTGTGAAACCCCCTACACAACTGGCAGATCCTGTTACACTGTGAAACCCTCATCCAGGTTGGCCGGATCCTGATACACTGTGGAAACCCCATACACATCTGGCAGGATCCTGATACACTGTGAAAACCCCATACACACCTGGCAGGATCCTGATCCACAGTGAAAACCCCAAACACATCTGGCAGGATCCTGATGCACTGTGAAATCCCCATAAACACCTGGCAGGGTCCTGATACACTGTGAAAACCCCATACGCACCTGACAGGATCCTGATCCACTGTGAAATCCCCATAAACACCTGGCAGGATCCCGATACACTGTGAAAACCCCATACATACCTGGCAGGATCTTGATCCATTGTGAAAACCCCATACACACCCGGCAGGATCCTGATACACTGTGAAACCCCCATACACACCTGGCAGATCCTGATACTCTGTGAAAATCCCAGACACACCTGGCAGGATCCTGATCCACTGTGAAACCCCCATACACACCTGGCAGATCCTGATACAATGTGAAGCCCCCATACACACCTGGCAGATCCTGATACTCTGTGAAAACCCCATACACACCTGGCAGGATCCTGAGACACTGTGAAAACCCCATACACACCTGGCATGATCCTGATCCACTGTGAAAACCCCATACACACCTGGCAGATCCTGTTACACTGTCAAACCCCCATACAAACCTTGCAGGACCCTGTTGCACTGTGAAACCCCCATACACACCTGGCAGGATCCTGATACACTGTGAAAACCCGTGCACACCTGGCAGGATACTGATACACTGTGAAAACCCCAGACAGGCGTGGCCGGATCATGATATACTGTGCAAACCCCATACACACCTGGCAGGACCCTGATGCAATGTAAAAACCCCAAACACACCTGGCAGGATCCTGATCCACTGTGAAAACCCCACAAACACCTAGCACATCCTGATACACTGTGAAAAGCCCATACACACCTGGCAGGATCCTGATCCACTGTGAAACCCCCTACACAACTGGCAGATCCTGTTACACTGTGAAACCCTCATCCAGGTTGGCCTGATCCTGATACAATGTGGAAACCCCATACACATCTGGCAGGATCCTGATACACTGTGAAACCCCATACACACCTGGCAGGATCCTGATCCACTGGGAAACCCCCATAAACACCTGGAAGGATACTGATACACTGTGAAATCCCCATTCACACCAGGCAGGATCCTAATCCAATGTGAAAACCCCATACACACCTGGCAGGATCCTGATCCACTGTGAATACCCCATCCACACCTGGCAGATCCTGATCCACTGTGAAAACCCCATACACACCTGGCAGGATCCTGATACACTGTGAAAACCCCATAAACACCTGGCAGGATCCTGATACACTGTGAAAACCCCAGACACACCTGACAGGATCCTGATCCACTGTGAAATCCCCATAAACACTTGGCAGGATCCTGATACAGTGTGAAAACACCATACACACCTGGCAGGATCTTGATCCATTGTGAAAACCCCATACACACCCGGCAGGATCCTGATACATTGTGAAAACCCCATACAAACCTGGCAGCATCCTGATCCACTGTGAAAACCCCTTACATACCTGGCAGGATCCTGATCCACTGTGAATACCCCATCCACACCTGGCAGATCCTGATCCACTGTGAAAACCCCATACACACCTGGCAGGATCCTGATACACTGTGAAAACCCCATAAACACCTGGCAGGATCCTGATACACTGTGAAAACCCCAGACACACCTGACAGGATCCTGATCCACTGTGAAATCCCCATAAACACCTGGCAGGATGCTGATACACTGTCAAAACCCCATACGCACCTGGAAGGATCTTGATCCATTGTGAAAACCCCATACACACCCGGCAGGATTCTGATACACGGTGAAAACCCCATACACACCTGGCAGGATCCTGATACACTGTGAAAACCCCATACACACCTGGCGGGATCCTGATACACTGTGAAAACCCCATACACACCCGGCAGGATCCTGATCCACTGTGAAAACCCCATACACACCTGGCAGGATCCTGATACACTGTGAAACCCCATACACACCTGGCAGGATCCTGATCCACTGGGAAACCCCCATTCACACCTGGCAGGATCCTGATGCTCAGTGAAACCCCGTTCACATTTGGCAGGATCCTGATCCACTGTGAATACCCCATAAACACCTGGCAGTATACAGATACACTGTGAAAACCCCATACATACCTGGCAGGATCCTGATACACTGTGAAAAACCCATACACACCTGGCAGGATCCTGATGCACTGTGAAAACCCCATACACACCTGGCAGGATCCTGATACACAGTGAAAACCCCATACACAACTGGCAGGATCCTGATACGCTGTTAAAACCCCATAAACACCTGGCAGGATCCTGATACACTGTGAAACACCCATACACATCTGGCAGGATCCTGATACATTGTGAAAACCCCATACACACCTGGCAGGATCCTGATCCACTGTGAAAACCCCATACACACCTGGCTGGATCCTGATCCACTGTGAATACCCCATCCACACCTGGCAGGATCCTGATCCACTGTGTAAACGCCACACACACCGCACAGTATCCTGATACACTGTGAAAATCCCATAAACACCTGGCAGGATCCTGATACACTGTGAAAACCCCATACACACCTGACAGGATCCTGATCCACTGTGAAATCCCCATAAACACCTGGCAGGATCCTGATACACTGTGAAAACCCCATACACACCTGGCAGGATCTTGATCCATTGTGAAAACCCCATACACACCCGGCAGGATCCTGATACACTGTGAAATCCCCATACACACCTGGCAGGATCCTGATCCACTGTGAAAACCCCATACACACCTGGCAGGATCCTGATACACTGTGAAAACCCCATACACACCCGGCAGGATCCTGATCCACTGTGAAAACCCCATACACACCTGGCAGGATCCTGATCCACTGTGAAACCCCCATACACACCTGGCAGGATCCTGATACACTGTGAAACCCCATACACACCTGGCAGGATCCTGATCCACTGGGAAACCCCCATACACACCTGGAAGGATCCTGATACACTGTGAAAACCCCATTCACACCTGGCAGGATCCTGATCCACTGGGAAACCCCCATACACACCTGGAAGGATCCTGATACACTGTGAAAACCCCATACACACCTGGCAGGATCTTGATCCATTGTGAAAACCCCATACACACCCGGCAGGATCCTGATACACTGTGAAATCCCCATACACACCTGGCAGGATCCTGATCCAATGTGAAAACCCCATACACACCTGGCAGGATCCTGATACACTGTGAAAACCCCATACACACCCGGCAGGATCCTGATCCACTGTGAAATCCCCATACACACCTGGCAGGATCCTGATCCACTGTGAAACCCCCATACACACCTGGCAGGATCCTGATACACTGTGAAACCCCATACACACCTGGCAGGATCCTGATCCACTGGGAAACCGCCATACACACCTGGAAGGATCCTGATACACTGTGAAAACCCCATTCACACCTGGCAGGATACTGATACAATGTGAAAACCCCATACATACCTGGCAGGATCCTGATACACTGTGAAAAACCCATACACACCTGGCAGGATCCTGATACACTGTGAAAACCCCATACACACCTGGCAGGATCCTGATCCACAGTGAAAACCCCAAACACATCTGGCAGGATCCTGATGCACTGTGAAATCCCCATAAACACCTGGCAGTGTCCTGATTCACTGTGAAAACCCCATACGCACCTGACAGGATCCTGATCCATTGTGAAAACCCCATACACACCCGGCAGGATTCTGATACACGGTGAAAACCCCATACACACCTGGCAGGATCCTGATACACTGTGAAAACCCCATACACACCTGGCGGGATCCTGATACACTGTGAAAACCCCATACACACCCGGCAGGATCCTGATCCACTGTGAAAACCCCATACACACCTGGCAGGATCCTGATACACTGTGAAACCCCATACACACCTGGCAGGATCCTGATCCACTGGGAAACCCCCATTCACACCTGGCAGGATCCTGATGCTCAGTGAAACCCCGTTCACATTTGGCAGGATCCTGATCCACTGTGAATACCCCATAAACACCTGGCAGGATACTGATACACTGTGAAAACCCCATACATACCTGGCAGGATCCTGATACACTGTGAAAAACCCATACACACCTGGCAGGATCCTGATGCACTGTGAAAACCCCATACACACCTGGCAGGATCCTGATACACAGTGAAAACCCCATACACAACTGGCAGGATCCTGATACGCTGTTAAAACCCCATAAACACCTGGCAGGATCCTGATACACTGTGAAACACCCATACACATCTGGCAGGATCCTGATACATTGTGAAAACCCCATACACACCTGGCAGGATCCTGATCCACTGTGAAAACCCCATACACACCTGGCTGGATCCTGATCCACTGTGAATACCCCATCCACACCTGGCAGGATCCTGATCCACTGTGTAAACGCCACACACACCGCACAGTATCCTGATACACTGTGAAAATCCCATAAACACCTGGCAGGATCCTGATACACTGTGAAAACCCCATACACACCTGACAGGATCCTGATCCACTGTGAAATCCCCATAAACACCTGGCAGGATCCTGATACACTGTGAAAACCCCATACACACCTGGCAGGATCTTGATCCATTGTGAAAACCCCATACACACCCGGCAGGATCCTGATACACTGTGAAATCCCCATACACACCTGGCAGGATCCTGATCCACTGTGAAAACCCCATACACACCTGGCAGGATCCTGATACACTGTGAAAACCCCATACACACCCGGCAGGATCCTGATCCACTGTGAAAACCCCATACACACCTGGCAGGATCCTGATCCACTGTGAAACCCCCATACACACCTGGCAGGATCCTGATACACTGTGAAACCCCATACACACCTGGCAGGATCCTGATCCACTGGGAAACCCCCATACACACCTGGAAGGATCCTGATACACTGTGAAAACCCCATTCACACCTGGCAGGATCCTGATCCACTGGGAAACCCCCATACACACCTGGAAGGATCCTGATACACTGTGAAAACCCCATACACACCTGGCAGGATCTTGATCCATTGTGAAAACCCCATACACACCCGGCAGGATCCTGATACACTGTGAAATCCCCATACACACCTGGCAGGATCCTGATCCAATGTGAAAACCCCATACACACCTGGCAGGATCCTGATACACTGTGAAAACCCCATACACACCCGGCAGGATCCTGATCCACTGTGAAAACCCCATACACACCTGGCAGGATCCTGATCCACTGTGAAACCCCCATACACACCTGGCAGGATCCTGATACACTGTGAAACCCCATACACACCTGGCAGGATCCTGATCCACTGGGGAACCGCCATACACACCTGGAAGGATCCTGATACACTGTGAAAACCCCATTCACACCTGGCAGGATACTGATACAATGTGAAAACCCCATACATACCTGGCAGGATCCTGATACACTGTGAAAAACCCATACACACCTGGCAGGATCCTGATACACTGTGAAAACCCCATACACACCTGGCAGGATCCTGATCCACAGTGAAAACCCCAAACACATCTGGCAGGATCCTGATGCACTGTGAAATCCCCATAAACACCTGGCAGTGTCCTGATTCACTGTGAAAACCCCATACGCACCTGACAGGATCCTGATCCACTGTGAAATCCCCATAAACACCTGGCAGGATCCTGATACACTGTGAAAACCCCATACATACCTGGCAGGATCTTGATCCATTGTGAAAACCCCATACACACCCGGCAGGATCCTGATACACTGTGAAAACCCCAGACACACCTGGCAGATCCTGATACTCTGTGAAAATCCCAGACACACCTGGCAGGATCTTGATCCATTGTGAAAACCCCATACACACCCGGCAGGATCCTGATACACTGTGAAACCCCCATACACACCTGGCAGATCCTGACCCACTGTGAAAAACCCATACACACCTGGCAGGATCCTGATACACAGTGAAAACCCCAAACACATCTGGCAGGATCCTGATGCACTGTGAAATCCCCATAAACACCTGGCAGTGTCCTGATTCACTGTGAAAACCCCATACGCACCTGACAGGATCCTGATCCACTGTGAAATCCCCATAAACACCTGGCAGGATCCTGATACACTGTGAAAACCCCATACATACCTGGCAGGATCTTGATCCATTGTGAAAACCCCATACACACCCGGCAGGATCCTGATACACTGTGAAACCCCCATACACACCTGGCAGATCCTGATCCACTGTGAAAAACCCATACACACCTGGCAGGATCCTGATACACTGTGAAAACCCCATACACACCCGGCAGGATCCTGATCCACTGTGAAAACCCCATACACACCTGGCAGGATCCTGATCCACTGTGAAACCCCCATACACACCTGGCAGGATCCTGATACACTGTGAAACCCCATACACACCTGGCAGGATCCTGATCCACTGGGAAACCCCCATACACACCTGGAAGGATCCTGATACACTGTGAAAACCCCATTCACACCTGGCAGGATACTGATACACTGTGAAAACCCCATACATACCTGGCAGGATCCTGATACACTGTGAAAAACCCATACACACCTGGCAGGATCCTGATACACTGTGAAAACCCCATACACACCTGGCAGGATCCTGATCCACTGTGAAACCCCCTACACAACTGGCAGATCCTGTTACACTGTGAAACCCTCATCCAGGTTGGCCGGATCCTGATACACTGTGGAAACCCCATACACATCTGGCAGGATCCTGATACACTGTGAAAACCCCATACACACCTGGCAGGATCCTGATCCACAGTGAAAACCCCAAACACATCTGGCAGGATCCTGATGCACTGTGAAATCCCCATAAACACCTGGCAGGGTCCTGATACACTGTGAAAACCCCATACGCACCTGACAGGATCCCGATCCACTGTGAAATCCCCATAAACACCTGGCAGGATCCTGATACACTGTGAAAACCCCATACATACCTGGCAGGATCTTGATCCATTGTGAAAACCCCATACACACCCGGCAGGATCCTGATACACTGTGAAACCCCCATACACACCTGGCAGATCCTGATACTCTGTGAAAATCCCAGACACACCTGGCAGGATCCTGATCCACTGTGAAAACCCCATACACACCTGGCAGGATCCTGAGACACTGTGAAAACCCCATACACACCTGGCATGATCCTGATCCACTGTGAAAACCCCATACACACCTGGCAGACCCTGTTACACTGTCAAACCCCCATACAAACCTTGCAGGACCCTGTTGCACTGTGAAACCCCCATACACACCTGGCAGGATCCTGATACACTGTGAAAACCCGTGCACACCTGGCAGGATACTGATACACTGTGAAAACCCCAGACAGGCGTGGCCGGATCATGATATACTGTGCAAACCCCATACACACCTGGCAGGACCCTGATGCAATGTGAAAACCCCAAACACACCTGGCAGGATCCTGATCCACTGTGAAAACCCCACAAACACCTAGCACATCCTGATACACTGTGAAAAGCCCATACACACCTGGCAGGATCCTGATCCACTGTGAAACCCCCTACACAACTGGCAGATCCTGTTACACTGTGAAACCCTCATCCAGGTTGGCCGGATCCTGATACAATGTGGAAACCCCATACACATCTGGCAGGATCCTGATACACTGTGAAACCCCATACACACCTGGCAGGATCCTGATCCACTGGGAAACCCCCATAAACACCTGGAAGGATACTGATACACTGTGAAATCCCCATTCACACCAGGCAGGATCCTAATCCAATGTGAAAACCCCATACACACCTGGCAGGATCCTGATCCACTGTGAATACCCCATCCACACCTGGCAGATCCTGATCCACTGTGAAAACCCCATACACACCTGGCAGGATCCTGATAAACTGTGAAAACCCCATAAACACCTGGCAGGATCCTGATACACTGTGAAAACCCCAGACACACCTGACAGGATCCTGATCCACTGTGAAATCCCCATAAACACTTGGCAGGATCCTGATACACTGTGAAAACACCATACACACCTGGCAGGATCTTGATCCATTGTGAAAACCCCATACACACCCGGCAGGATCCTGATACATTGTGAAAACCCCATACAAACCTGGCAGCATCCTGATCCACTGTGAAAACCCCTTACATACCTGGCAGGATCCTGATCCACTGTGAATACCCCATCCACACCTGGCAGATCCTGATCCACTGTGAAAACCCCATACACACCTGGCAGGATCCTGATACACTGTGAAAACCCCATAAACACCTGGCAGGATCCTGATACACTGTGAAAACCCCAGACACACCTGACAGGATCCTGATCCACTGTGAAATCCCCATAAACACCTGGCAGGATGCTGATACACTGTCAAAACCCCATACGCACCTGGAAGGATCTTGATCCATTGTGAAAACCCCATACACACCCGGCAGGATTCTGATACACGGTGAAAACCCCATACACACCTGGCAGGATCCTGATACACTGTGAAAACCCCATACACACCTTGCGGGATCCTGATCCACTGTGAAAACCCCATACACACCCGGCAGGATCCTGATCCACTGTGAAAACCCCATACACACCTGGCAGGATCCTGATACACTGTGAAACCCCATACACACCTGGCAGGATGCTGATCCACTGGGAAACCCCCATTCACACCTGGCAGGATCCTGATGCTCTGTGAAACCCCGTTCACATTTGGCAGGATCCTGATCCACTGTGAATACCCCATAAACACCTGGCAGGATACTGATACACTGTGAAAACCCCATACATACCTGGCAGGATCCTGATACACTGTGAAAAACCCATACACACCTGGCAGGATCCTGATACACTGTGAAAACCCCATACACACCTGGCAGGATCCTGATACACAGTGAAAACCCCATACACAACTGGCAGGATCCTGATACGCTGTTAAAACCCCATAAACACCTGGCAGGATCCTGATACACTGTGAAACACCCATACACATCTGGCAGGATCCTGATGCACTGTGAAAACCCCATACACACCTGGCAGGAACCTGATGCACTGTGAAATCCCCATAAACACCTGGCAGGGTCCTGATACACTGTGAAAACCCCATACGCACCTGACAGGATCCTGATCCACTGTGAAATCCCCATAAACACCTGGCAGGATCCTGATACACTGTGAAAACCCCATACACACCTGGCAGGATCTAGATCCATTGTGAAAACCCCATACACACCTGGCAGGATCCTGATACACTGTGAAAACCCATACACACCTGGCAGGATACTGATACACTGTGAAAACCCCATACACACCCGGCAGGATCCTGATACATTGTGAAAACCCCATACACACCTGGCAGTAACCTGATCCACTGTGAAAACCCCATACACACATGGCAGGATCCTGATCCACTGTGAATACCCCATCCACACCTGGCAGGATCCTGATCCACTGTGTAAACCCCACACACACCGCACAGTATCCTGATACACTGTGAAAATCCCATAAACACCTGGCAGGATCCTGATACACTCTGAAAACCCCATACACACCTGACAGGATCCTGATCCACTGTGAAATCCCCATAAACACCTGGTAGGATCCTGATACACTGTGAAAACCCCATACACACCTTGCGGGATCCTGATCCACTGTGAAAACCCCATACACACCCGGCAGGATCCTGATCCACTGTGAAAACCCCATACACACCTGGCAGGATCCTGATACACTGTGAAACCCCATACACACCTGGCAGGATGCTGATCCACTGGGAAACCCCCATTCACACCTGGCAGGATCCTGATGCTCTGTGAAACCCCGTTCACATTTGGCAGGATCCTGATCCACTGTGAATACCCCATAAACACCTGGCAGGATACTGATACACTGTGAAAACCCCATACATACCTGGCAGGATCCTGATACACTGTGAAAAACCCATACACACCTGGCAGGATCCTGATACACTGTGAAAACCCCAGACACACCTGGCAGGATCCTGATACACAGTGAAAACCCCATACACAACTGGCAGGATCCTGATACGCTGTTAAAACCCCATAAACACCTGGCAGGATCCTGATACACTGTGAAACACCCATACACATCTGGCAGGATCCTGATGCACTGTGAAAACCCCATACACACCTGGCAGGAACCTGATGCACTGTGAAATCCCCATAAACACCTGGCAGGGTCCTGATACACTGTGAAAACCCCATACGCACCTGACAGGATCCTGATCCACTGTGAAATCCCCATAAACACCTGGCAGGATCCTGATACACTGTGAAAACCCCATACACACCTGGCAGGATCTAGATCCATTGTGAAAACCCCATACACACCTGGCAGGATCCTGATACACTGTGAAAACCCATACACACCTGGCAGGATACTGATACACTGTGAAAACCCCATACACACCCGGCAGGATCCTGATACATTGTGAAAACCCCATACACACCTGGCAGTAACCTGATCCACTGTGAAAACCCCATACACACATGGCAGGATCCTGATCCACTGTGAATACCCCATCCACACCTGGCAGGATCCTGATCCACTGTGTAAACCCCACACACACCGCACAGTATCCTGATACACTGTGAAAATCCCATAAACACCTGGCAGGATCCTGATACACTCTGAAAACCCCATACACACCTGACAGGATCCTGATCCACTGTGAAATCCCCATAAACACCTGGTAGGATCCTGATACACTGTGAAAACCCCATACACACCTGGCAGGATTTTGATCCATTGTGAAAACCCCATACACACCCGGCAGGATACTGATACACTGTGAAATCCCCATACACACCTGGCAGGATCCTGATCCACTGTGAAAACCCCATACACACCTGGCAGGATCCTGATACACTGTGAAAACCCCATACACACCCGGCAGGATCCTGATCCACTGTGAAAACCCCATACACACCTGGCAAGATCCTGATCCACTGTGAAACCCCCATACACACCTGACAGGATCCTGATACACTGTGAAACCCCATACACACCTGGCAGGATCCTGATCCACTGGGAAACCCCCATACACACCTGGAAGGATCCTGATACACTGTGAAAACCCCATTCACACCTGGCAGGATACTGATACACTGTGAAAACCCCATACATACCTGGCAGGATCCTGATACACTGTGAAAAACCCATACACACCTGGCAGGATCCTGATACACTGTGAAAACCCCATACACACCTGGCAGGATCCTGATCCACAGTGAAAACCCCAAACACATCTGGCAGGATCCTGATGCACTGTGAAATCCCCATAAACACCTGGCAGGGTCTTGATACACTGTGAATACCCCATACGCACCTGACAGGATCCTGATCCACTGTGAAATCCCCATAAGCACCTGGCAGGATCCTGATACACTGTGAAAACCCCAAACATACCTGGCAGGATCTTGATCCATTGTGAAAACCCCATACACACCCGGCAGGATCCTGATATACTGTGCAACCCCCATACACACCTGGCAGATCCTGATACTCTGTGAAAATCCCAGACACACCTGGCAGGATCCTGATCCACTGTGAAACCCCCATACACACCTGGCAGATCCTGATGCACTGTGAAAACCCGTGCACACCTGGCAGGATACTGATACACTGTGAAAACCCCAGACAGGCGTGGCCGGATCATGATATACTGTGAAAATCCCATACACACCTGGCAGGACCCTGATGCAATGTGAAAACCCCAAACACACCTGGCAGGATCCTGATCCACTGTGAAAACCCCACAAACACCTGGCACATCCTGATACACTGTGAAAAGCCCATATACACCTGGCAGGATCCTGATCCACTGTGAAACCCCCTACACAACTGGCAGATCCTGTTACACTGTGAAACCCTCATCCAGGCCTGGCCGGATCCTGATACACTGTGGAAACCCCATACACATCTGGCAGGATCCTGATACACTGTGAAACCCCATACACACCTGGCAGGATCCTGATCCACTGGGAAACCCCCATAAACACCTGGAAGGATCCTGATACACTGTGAAATCCCCATTCACACCAGGCAGGATCCTAATCCAATGTGAAAACCCCATACACACCTGGCAGGATCCTGATCCACTGTGAATACCCCATCCACACCTGGCAGATCCTGATCCACTGTGAAAACCCCATACACACCTGGCAGGATCCTGATACACTGTGAAAACCCCATAAACACCTGGCAGGATCCTGATACACTGTGAAAACCCCAGACACACCTGACAGGATCCTGATCCACTGTGAAATCCCCATAAACACTTGGCAGGATCCTGATACACTGTGAAAACACCATACACACCTGTCAGGATATTGATCCATTGTGAAAACACCATACACACCCGGCAGGATCCTGATACATTGTGAAAACCCCATATAAACCTGGCAGCATCCTGATCCACTGTGAAATCCCCTTACATACCTGGCAGGATCCTGATCCACTGTGAATACCCCATCCACACCTGGCAGATCCTGATCCACTGTGAAAACCCCATACACACCTGGCAGGATCCTGATACACTGTGAAAACCCCATAAACACCTGGCAGGATCCTGATACACTGTGAAAACCCCAGACACACCTGACAGGATCCTGATCCACTGTGAAATCCCCATAAACACCTGGCAGGATGCTGATACACTGTCAAAACCCCATACGCACCTGGAAGGATCTTGATCCATTGTGAAAACCACATACACACCCGGCAGGATTCTGATACACGGTGAAAACCCCATACACACCTGGCAGGATCCTGATACACTGTGAAAACCCCATACACACCTGGCGGGATCCTGATACACTGTGAAAACCCCATACACACCCGGCAGGATCCTGATCCACTGTGAAAACCCCATACACACCTGGCAGGATCCTGATACACTGTGAAACCCCATACACACCTGGCAGGATCCTGATCCACTGGGAAACCCCCATTCACACCTGGCAGGATCCTGATGCTCTGTGAAACCCCGTTCACATTTGGCAGGATCCTGATCCACTGTGAATACCCCATAAACACCTGGCAGGATACTGATACACTGTGAAAACCCCATACATACCTGGCAGGATCCTGATACACTGTGAAAAACCCATACACACCTGGCAGGATCCTGATACACTGTGAAAACCCCATACACACCTGGCAGGATCCTGATACACAGTGAAAACCCCATACACAACTGGCAGGATCCTGATACGCTGTTAAAACCCCATAAACATCTGGCAGGATCCTGATACACTGTGAAACTCCCATACACATCTGGCAGGATCCTGATGCACTGTGAAAACCCCATACACACCTGGCAGGAACCTGATGCACTGTGAAATCCCCATAAACACCTGGCAGGGTCCTGATACACTGTGAAAACCCCATACGCACCTGACAGGATCCTGATCCACTGTGAAATCCCCATAAACACCTGGCAGGATCCTGATACACTGTGAAAACCCCATACACACCTGGCAGGATCTAGATCCATTGTGAAAACCCCATACACACCTGGCAGGATCCTGATACACTGTGAAAACCCATACACACCTGGCAGGATACTGATACACTGTGAAAACCCCATACACACCCGGCAGGATCCTGATACATTGTGAAAACCCCATACACACCTGGCAGTAACCTGATCCACTGTGAAAACCCCATACACACATGGCAGGATCCTGATCCACTGTGAATACCCCATCCACACCTGGCAGGATCCTGATCCACTGTGTAAACCCCACACACACCGCACAGTATCCTGATACACTGTGAAAATCCCATAAACACCTGGCAGGATCCTGATACACTCTGAAAACCCCATACACACCTGACAGGATCCTGATCCACTGTGAAATCCCCATAAACACCTGGCAGGATCCTGATACACTGTGAAAACCCCATACACACCTGGCAGGATCTTGATCCATTGTGAAAACCCCATACACACCCGGCAGGATACTGATACACTGCGAAATCCCCATACACACCTGGCAGGATCCTGATCCACTGTGAAAACCCCATACACACCTGGCAGGATCCTGATACACTGTGAAAACCCCATACACACCCGGCAGGATCCTGATCCACTGTGAAAACCCCATACACACCTGGCAGGATCCTGATCCACTGTGAAACCCCCATACACACCTGGCAGGATCCTGATACACTGTGAAACCCCATACACACCTGGCAGGATCCTGATCCACTGGGAAACCGCCATACACACCTGGAAGGATCCTGATACACTGTGAAAACCCCATTCACACCTGGCAGGATACTGATACACTGTGAAAACCCCATACATACCTGGCAGGATCCTGATACACTGTGAAAAACCCATACACACCTGGCAGGATCCTGATACACTGTGAAAACCCCATACACACCTGGCAGGATCCTGATCCACAGTGAAAACCCCAAACACATCTGGCAGGATCCTGATGCACTGTGAAATCCCCATAAACACCTGGCAGGGTCTTGATACACTGTGAATACCCCATACGCACCTGACAGGATCCTGATCCACTGTGAAATCCCCATAAACACCTGGCAGGATCCTGATACACTGTGAAAACCCCAAACATACCTGGCAGGATCTTGATCCATTGTGAAAACCCCATACACACCCGGCAGGATCCTGATATACTGTGCAACCCCCATACACACCTGGCAGATCCTGATACTCTGTGAAAATCCCAGACACACCTGGCAGGATCCTGATCCACTGTGAAACCCCCATACACACCTGGCAGATCCTGATACAATGTGAAGCCCCCATACACACCTGGCAGATCCTGATACTCTGTGAAAACCCCAGACACACCTGGCAGGATCCTGATACACTGTGAAACCCCATACACACCTGGCATGATCCTGATCCACTGTGAAAACCCCATACACACCTGGCAGATCCTGTTACACTGTCAAACCCCCATACAAACCTTGCAGGACCCTGTTGCACTGTGAAACCCCCACACACCTGGCAGGATCCTGATGCACTGTGGAAACCCGTGCACACCTGGCAGGATACTGATACACTGTGAAAACCCCAGACAGGCGTGGCCGGATCATGATATACTGTGAAAACCCCATACACACCTGGCAGGACCCTGATGCAATGTGAAAACCCCAAACACACCTGGCAGGATCCTGATCCACTGTGAAAACCCCACAAACACCTGGCACATCCTGATACACTGTGAAAAGCCCATATACACCTGACAGGATCCTGATCCACTGGGAAACCCCCATTCACACCTGGCAGGATCCTGATGCTCTGTGAAACCCCGTTCACATTTGGCAGGATCCTGATCCACTGTGAATACCCCATAAACACCTGGCAGGATACTGATACACTGTGAAAACCCCATACATACCTGGCAGGATCCTGATACACTGTGAATGCCCATACACACCTGGCAGGATCCTGATACACTGTGAAAACCCCATACACACCTGGCAGGATCCTGATACACAGTGAAAACCCCATACACAACTGGCAGGATCCTGATACGCTGTTAAAACCCCATAAACACCTGGCAGGATCCTGATACACTGTGAAACACCCATACACATCTGGCAGGATCCTGATGCACTGTGAAAACCCCATACACACCTGGCAGGAACCTGATGCACTGTGAAATCCCCATAAACACCTGGCAGGGTCCTGATACACTGTGAAAACCCCATACGCACCTGACAGGATCCTGATCCACTGTGAAATCCCCATAAACACCTGGCAGGATCCTGATACACTGTGAAAACCCCATACACACCTGGCAGGATCTAGATCCATTGTGAAAACCCCATACACACCTGGCAGGATCCTGATACACTGTGAAAACCCATACACACCTGGCAGGATACTGATACACTGTGAAAACCCCATACACACCCGGCAGGATCCTGATACATTGTGAAAACCCCATACACACCTGGCAGTAACCTGATCCACTGTGAAAACCCCATACACACATGGCAGGATCCTGATCCACTGTGAATACCCCATCCACACCTGGCAGGATCCTGATCCACTGTGTAAACCCCACACACACCGCACAGTATCCTGATACACTGTGAAAATCCCATAAACACCTGGCAGGATCCTGATACACTCTGAAAACCCAATACACACCTGACAGGATCCTGATCCACTGTGAAATCCCCATAAACACCTGGCAGGATCCTGATACACTGTGAAAACCCCATACACACCTGGCAGGATCTTGATCCATTGTGAAAACCCCATACACACCCGGCAGGATACTGATACACTGTGAAATCCCCATACACACCTGGCAGGATCCTGATCCACTGTGAAAACCCCATACACACCTGGCAGGATCCTGATACACTGTGAAAACCCCATACACACCCGGCAGGATCCTGATCCACTGTGAAAACCCCATACACACCTGGCAGGATCCTGATCCACTGTGAAACCCCCATACACACCTGGCAGGATCCTGATACACTGTGAAACCCCATACACACCTGGCAGGATCCTGATCCACTGGGAAACCGCCATACACACCTGGAAGGATCCTGATACACTGTGAAAACCCCATTCACACCTGGCAGGATACTGATACACTGTGAAAACCCCATACATACCTGGCAGGATCCTGATACACTGTGAAAAACCCATACACACCTGGCAGGATCCTGATACACTGTGAAAACCCCATACACACCTGGCAGGATCCTGATCCACAGTGAAAACCCCAAACACATCTGGCAGGATCCTGATACACTGTGAAATCCCCATAAACACCTGGCAGGGTCTTGATACACTGTGAATACCCCATACGCACCTGACAGGATCCTGATCCACTGTGAAATCCCCATAAGCACCTGGCAGGATCCTGATACACTGTGAAAACCCCAAACATACCTGGCAGGATCTTGATCCATTGTGAAAACCCCATACACACCCGGCAGGATCCTGATATACTGTGCAACCCCCATACACACCTGGCAGATCCTGATACTCTGTGAAAATCCCAGACACACCTGGCAGGATCCTGATCCACTGTGAAACCCCCATACACACCTGGCAGAACCTGATACAATGTGAAGCCCCCATACACACCTGGCAGATCCTGATACTCTGTGAAAACCCCAGACACACCTGGCAGGATCCTGATACACTGTGAAACCCCATACACACCTGGCATGATCCTGATCCACTGTGAAAACCCCATACACACCTGGCAGATCCTGTTACACTGTCAAACCCCCATACAAACCTTGCAGGACCCTGTTGCACTGTGAAACCCCCACACACCTGGCAGGATCCTGATGCACTGTGAAAACCCGTGCACACCTGGCAGGATACTGATACACTGTGAAAACCCCAGACAGGCGTGGCCGGATCATGATATACTGTGAAAACCCCATACACACCTGGCAGGACCCTGATGCAATGTGAAAACCCCAAACACACCTGGCAGGATCCTGATCCACTGTGAAAACCCCACAAACACCTGGCACATCCTGATACACTGTGAAAAGCCCATATACACCTGGCAGGATCCTGATCCACTGTGAAACCCCCTACACAACTGGCAGATCCTGTTACACTGTGAAACCCTCATCCAGGCCTGGCCGGATCCTGATACACTGTGGAAACCCCATACACATCTGGCAGGATCCTGATACACTGTGAAACCCCATACACACCTGGCAGGATCCTGATCCACTGGGAAACCCCCATAAACACCTGGAAGGATCCTGATACACTGTGAAATCCCCATTCACACCAGGCAGGATCCTAATCCAATGTGAAAACCCCATACACACCTGGCAGGATCCTGATCCACTGTGAATACCCCATCCACACCTGGCAGATCCTGATCCACTGTGAAAACCCCATACACACCTGGCAGGATCCTGATAAACTGTGAAAACCCCATAAACACCTGGCAGGATCCTGATACACTGTGAAAACCCCAGACACAACTGACAGGATCCTGATCCACTGTGAAATCCCCCATAAACACTTGGCAGGATCCTGATACACTCTGAAAACACCATACACACCTGGCAGGATCTTGAACCATTGTGAAAACCCCATACACACCCGGCAGGATCCTGATACATTGTGAAAACCCCATACACACCTGGCAGGATCCTGATCCACTGTGAAAACCCCTTACACACCTGGTAGGATCCTGATCCACTGTGAATACCCCATCCACACCTGGCAGATCCTGATCCACTGTGAAAACCCCATACACACCTGGCAGGATCCTGATACACTGTGAAAACCCCATAAACACCTGGCAGGATCCTGATACACTGTGAAAACCCCATACACACCTGACAGGATCCTGATACACTGTGAAAACCCCATACACACCTGGCAGGATCCTGATACACTGTGAAAACCCCATACACACCCGGCAGGTTCCTGATCCACTGTGAAAACCCCATACACACCTGGCAGGATCCTGATCCACTGTGAAACCCCCATACACACCTGGCAGGATCCTGATACACTGTGAAACCCCATACACACCTGGCAGGATCCTGATCCACTGGGCAACCCCCATACACACCTGGAAGGATCCTGATACACTGTGAAAACCCCATTCACACCTGGCAGGATCCTGATGCACTGTGAAACCCCGTTCACATTTGGCAGGATCCTGCTCCACTGTGAATACCCCATAAACACCTGGCAGGATACTGATACACTGTGAAAACCCCAGACATACCTGGCAGGATCCTGATACACTGTGAAAAACCCATACACACCTGGCAGGACCCTGATACACTGTGAAAACCCCATACACACCTGGCAGGATCCTGATACACAGTGAAAACCCCATACACAACTGGCAGGATCCTGATACGCTGTTAAAACCCCATAAACACCTGGCAGGATCCTGATACACTGTGAAACACCCATACACATCTGGCAGGATCCTGATGCACTGTGAAAACCCCATACACACCTGGCAGGAACCTGATGCACTGTGAAATCCCCATAAACACCTGGCAGGGTCCTGATACACTGTGAAAACCCCATACGCTCCTGACAGGATCCTGATCCACTGTGAAATCCCCATAAACACCTGGCAGGATCCTGATACACTGTGAAAACCCCATACACACCTGGCAGGATCTAGATCCATTGTGAAAACCCCATACTCACCCGGCAGGATCCTGATCCACTGTGAAACCCCCATACACACCTGGCAGATCCTGATACTCTGTGAAAACCCCAGACACACCTGGCACGATCCTGATCCACTGTGAAACCCCCATACACACCTGGCAGATCCTGATACAATGTGAAACCCCCATACACACCTGGCAGATCCTGATACTCTGTGAAAACCCCATACACACCTGGCAGGATCCTGATACACTGTGAAAACCCCATACACACCTGGCATGATCCTGATCCACTGTGAAAACCCCATACACACCTGGCAGATACTGTTACACTGTCAAACCCCCATACACACCTTGCAGGACCCTGTTGCACTGTGAAACCCCCATACACACCTGTCAGGATCCTGATACACTGTGAAAACCCGTACACACCTGGCAGGATACTGATACACTGTGAAAACCCCATACACGCGTGGCCGGATCATGATATACTGTGAAAACCCCAGACACACCTGGCAGTACCCTGATGCACTGTGATAACCCCAAACACACCAGGCAGGATCCTGATCCACTGTGAAACCCCCTACACAACTGGCAGATCCTGTTACTCTTTGAAACCCTCATATAGGCCTGGCCGGATCCTGATACACTGTGGAAACCCCATAGACATCTGGCAGGATCCTGATACACTGTGAAAGCCCAGACACACCTGGCAGGATCCTGATCGTCTGGGAAACCCCCATACACACCTGGCAGGATCCTGATCCACTGTGAATGCCCCATCCACAGCTGGAAGATCCTGATCCACTGTGAAAACCCCATACACACCTGGCAGGATCCTGATACACTGTGAAAACCCCATAAACACCTGGCAGGATCCTGATGCACTGTGAAAACCCCATACACACCTGACAGGATCCTGATCCACTGTGAAATCCCCATAAACACCTGGCAGGATCCTGATACACTGTGAAAACCCCATACACACCGGGCAGGATCTTGATCCATTGTGAAAACCCCATACACACCCGGCAGGATCCTGATACACTGTGAAAACCCCATACACACCTGGCAGGATACTGATCCACTGTTAAAACCCCATACACACCTGGCAGGATCCTGATACACTGTGAAAACCCCATGCACACCCGGCAGGATCCTGATCCACTGTGAAAACCCCATACACACCTGGCAGGATCCTGATCCACTGTGAGGCCCCCATACACACCTAGCAGGATCCTGATACACTGTGAAACCCCATACACACCTGGCAGGATCCTGATGCACTGTGAAAAGCCATACACACTTGGCAGGATCCTGATCCACTGTGAAACCCCCATACACACCTGGCAGATCCTGATACTCTGTGAAAACCCCAGACACACCTGGCAGGATCCTGATCCACTGTGAAACCCCCATACACACCTGGCAGATCCTGATACAATGTAAAACCCCCATACACACCTGGCAGATCCTGATACTCTGTGAAAACCCCAGACACACCTGGCAGGATCCTGATACACTGTGAAAACCCCATGCACACCTGGCATGATCCTGATCCACTGAGAAAGCCCCATACACACCTGGCAGATCCTGTTACACTGTCAAACCCCCATAAACACCTTGCAGGACCCTGTTACACTGTGAAACCCCCATACACATCTGGCAGGATCCTTATACACTGTGAAAACCCGTACACAGCTGGCAGGAGCCTGATCCACTGTGAAAACACCATACAGGCGTGGCCGGATCATGATACACTGTGAAAACCCCATACACACCTGGCAGGACCCTGATGCACTGTGAAAACCCCAAACACACCTGGCAGGATCCTGATCCACTGTGAAAACCCAACAAACACCTGGCACATCCTGATACACTGTGAAAAGCCCATACACACCTGGCAGGATCCTGATCCACTGTGAAACCCCCTACACAACTGGCAGATCCTGTTAAACTGTGAAACCCTCATGCAGGCCCGACCGGATCCTGATACACTGTGTAAACCCGATACACATCTGTCAGGATCCTGATACACAGTGAAACCCCGGTCACATTTGGCAGGATCCTGATACACTGTCTATCCCCATACTCACCTGGCAGGATCCTGTTACACAGTGTAAACCCCATACACAACTGGCAGGATCCTGATCAACTATGAAACCCCCATACACACCTGGCTGGATCCTGATAAACTGTGAAAATCCCATGCACACCTGGCAGGATCCTGATTAGCTGTGAAACCCCCATACATACCTGGCAGGATTCTGAGAAACTGTGAAAATCCCACACACACCTGGCAGGATCCTGATACACTGTGAAAACCCCATACACACCTGGCAGGATCCTGATAAACTTTGAAACCCCATACACATCTGGCAGGATCCTGATACACTGTGAAAACCCCATACACACCTGGCAGGATCCTGATCCACTGTGAAAACCCCACACACCTGGCAGGATCCTGATAAACTATGAAACCGCCATACACACCTG
Source organism: Heterodontus francisci (assembly GCF_036365525.1). NCBI lineage: Eukaryota > Metazoa > Chordata > Chondrichthyes > Heterodontiformes > Heterodontidae > Heterodontus > Heterodontus francisci. The sequence continues at coordinate 94,723 of NW_027142007.1, forward strand.
GCAGATCCTGATACACTGTGAAAACCCCATTCACACCTGGCAGGATCCTGATGCACTGTGAAACCCCGTTCACATTTGGCAGGATCCTGATACAGTGTGAAACCCCATATTCACCTGCCAGGATCCTGTTACACTGTGCAAACCCCATATTCACCTGGCAGGGTCCTGATACACTGTGAAAACCCCATACACACCTGGCAGGATCCTGATTCACTATGAAACACCCATACACACCTGGCAGGATCCTGATACACAGTGAAAACCCCATACACACCTGGCAGGATCCTGATTCACTATGAAACACCCATACACACCTGGCAGGATCCTGATTAGTTATGAAACCCCCATACACACCTGGCAGATCCTGATAAACTGTGAAAATTCCATACACACCTGGCAGGATCCTGATCCACTGTGAAAACCCCATCCACACCTGGCAGGATCCTGATAAACTGTGAAACCCCCATGCACACCTGGCAGGATCCTGATAAACTGTGAAAATCCCATACACACCTGGCAGGATCCTGATAAACTATGAAACCCCCATACACACCTGGCAGGATACTGAGAAACTGTGAAAATCCCATACACACCTGGCAGGATCCTGATACACTTTGAAAACCCCATACACACCTGGCAGGATCCTGATAAACTGTGAAACCCCCATACACAACTGGCAGGATCCTGATAAACTGTGAAACCCCATACACAACTGGCAGGATCCTGTTACACAGTGTAAACCCCATACACAACTGGCAGGATCCTGATCAACTATGAAACCCCCATACACACCTGGCAGGATCCTGATAAACTGTGAAAATCCCATGCACACCTGGCAGGATCCTGGTAAGCTATGAAACCCCCATACACACCTGGCAGGATTCTGAGAAACTGTGAAAATCCCACACACACCTGGCAGGATCCTGATACACCTTGAAAACCCCATACACACCTGGCAGGATCCTGATAAACTGTGAAACCCCATACAATCTGGCAGGATCCTGATAAACTGTGAAACCCCCATACACACCTGGCAGGATCCTGATAATCTGTGAAACCCCCATACACACCAGGCAGGATTCTGATAAACTGTGAAACACCCATAGACACCTCACAGGATCCTGATACACTGTGAAAACCCCTTACACACCTGGCATGATCCTGATAAACTATGAAACCCCCATACACACCTGGCAGGATCCTGATAAACTTTGAAACCCCATACACATCTGGCAGGATCCTGATACACTGTGAAAACCCCATACACACCTGGCAGGATCCTGATCCACCGTGAAAACCCCACACACCTGGCAGAATCCTAATAAACTATGAAACCGCCATACACACCTGGCAGATCCTGATACACTGTGAATACCCCATTCACACCTGGCAGGATCCTGATGCACTGTGAAACCCCGTTCAAATTTGGCAGGATCCTGATACACTGTGAAACCCCATATTCACCTGCCAGGATCCTGTTACACTGTGCAAACCCCATATTCACCTGGCAGGGTCCTGATACACTGCGAAAACCCCATACACACCTGGCAGGATCCTGATTCACTATGAAACACACATACACACCTGGCAGGATCCTGATTAGTTATGAAACCCCCATACACACCTGGCAGATCCTGATAAACTGTGAAAATCCCATACACACCTGGCAGGATCCTGATCCACTGTGAAAACCCCATCCACACCTGTTAGGATCCTGATAAACTGTGAAACCCCCATGCACACCTGGCAGGATCCTGAAAAACTGTGAAAATCCCATACACACCTGGCAGGATCCTGATAAACTACGAAACCCCCATACACACCTGGCAGGATCCTGAGAAACTGTGATGATCCCATACACACCTGGCAGGATCCTGATACACTTTGAAAACCCCATACACACCTGGCAGGATCCTGATAAACTGTGAAACCCCCATACACAACTGGCAGGATCCTGATAAACTGTGAAACCCCATACACAACTGGCAGGATCCTGATAGACTGTGACACCCTACTCACACCAGGCAGGATCCTGATAAACTGTGAAACCCCCAAGCACACCTGGCATGATCCTGATAAACTATGAAACCCCCATACACACATGGCAGGATCCTGATAAACATTGAAACCCCATACACACCTGGCAGATCCTGATACACTGTGAAAACCACATTCACACCTGGCAGGATCCTGATGCACTGTGAAACCCCGTTCACATTTGGCAGGATCCTGATAAACTGTGAAACCCCCATACACACCTGGCAGGATCCTGATAATCTGTGAAACCCCCATACACGCCAGGCAGGATCCTGATAAACTGTGAAACACCCATAGACACCTCACAGGATCCTGATACACTGTGAAAACCCCTTACACACCTGGCATGATCCTGATAAACTATGAAACCCCCATACACACCTGGCAGGATCCTGATAAACTGTGAAAACCACATTCACACCTGGCAGGATCCTGATGCACTGTGAAACCCCGTTCACATTTGGCGGGATCCTGATACACTGTGAAACCCCATATTCACCTGCCAGGATCCTGTTACACTGTGTAAACCCCATATTCACCTGGCAGGGTCCTGATACACTGTGAACACCCCATACACACCTGGCAGGATCCTGATACACTGCGAAAACCCCATACACACCTGGCAGGATCCTGATTCACTATGAAACACCCATACACACCTGGCAGGATCCTGATTAGTTATGAAACCCCCATACACACCTGGCAGATCCTGATAAACTGTGAAAATCCCATACACACCTGGCAGGATCCTGATCCACTGTGAAAACCCCATCCACACCTGTTAGGATCCTGATAAACTGTGAAACCCCCATGCACACCTGGCAGGATCCTGAAAAACTGTGAAAATCCCATACACACCTGGCAGGATCCTGATAAACTACGAAACCCCCATACACACCTGGCAGGATCCTGAGAAACTGTGAAAATCCCATACACACCTGGCAGGATCCTGATACACTTTGAAAACCCCATACACACCTGGCAGGATCCTGATAAACTGTGAAACCCCCATACACAACTGGCAGGATCCTGATAAACTGTGAAACCCCATACACAACTGGCAGGATCCTGATAGACTGTGACACCCTACTCACACCAGGCAGAATCCTGATAAACTGTCAAACCCCCATAGACACCTGACAGGATCCTGATACAATGTGAAAACCCCTTACACACCTGGCATGATCCTGATAAACTATAAAACCCCCATACACACATGGCAGGATCCTGATAAACATTGAAACCCCATACACATCTGGCAGGATCCTGATACACTATTAAAACCCCATACACACCTGGCAGGATCCTGATCCACCATGAAAACCCCATACACACCTGGCAGGATCCTGATAAACTATGAAACCCCCATAGACACCTGGCAGATCCTGATACACTGTGAAAACCCCATACACACCGGGCAGGATCCTGATCCACTGTGAAACCCCATACACACCTGGCAGGATCCTGATACACTGTGAAACCCCCATACACACCTGGCAGGATCCTGATCCACTGTGAAAACCCATACACACCTGGCAGGATCCTGATAAACTATGAAAACCCCATACACACCTGGCAGGATCCTGATAAACTGTGAAAATCCCATACACACCTGGCAGGATCCTGATAAACTGTGAAACCCCCATACACACCTGGCAGGATCTTGATAAACGATGAAACCCCCATACACACCTGGCAGGATCCTGATAAACTATGAAACTCCCATACACACCTGGCAGGATCCTGATACACTGTGAAAACCCCATACACACCTGGCAGGATCCTGATAAACAGTGAAACCCCCATGCACATCTGGCAGGATGCTGATATACTGTGAAAACCCCATACACACCTGGCAGAATCCTGATAAACTGTGAAACCCCCATACACACCTGGCAGAATCCTGATAAACTATGAAACCCCCATACACACCTGGCAGGATCCTGATAAATTGGGAAAATCCTGTACACACCTGGCAGGATCCTGATAAACGGTGAAAACCCCATACACACCTGGCAGGATCCTGATAAACTGTGAAACCCCATACACATCTGGCGGGATCCTGATAGACTGTGAAAGCCCATTCACACCTGGCAGGATCCTGATAAACTGTGAAACCCACATACACACCAGGCAGTATCCTGATAAACTGTGAAAACCCCATAGGCACCTGACAGGATCCTGATACACTGTAAAAAATCCATACACACCTGGCAGGATCCTGATAAACTCTGAAACCCCCATACACACCTGGCAGGATCCTGATAAACAGTGAAACCCCATACACATCTGGCAGGATCCTGATACACTGTGAAAACCCCAAACACACCTGGCAGGATCCTGATCCACTGTGAAACCCCCATACACACATGGAAGGATCCTGATACACTGTGAAACCCCATACACACTTGGCAGGATCCTGATCCACTGTGAAACCCCATACACACCTGGCAGGATCCTGATCCACTGGGAAAACCCCATAAACACCTGGAAGGATCCTGATACACTGTGAAATCCCCATTCACACCTGGCAGGATCCTGATGCACTGTGAAACCCCGTTCACATTTGGCAGGACCCTGATACACTGTGCAAACCCGATACACATCTGTCAGGATCCTGATACACAGTGAAACCCCCAAACACATCTAGCAGGATCCTGATGCACTGTGAAACCCCGTTCACATTTGGCAGGATCCTGATACACTGTGAATCCCCATACTCACCTGGCAGGATCCTGTTACACGGTGTAAACCCCATACACAACTGGCAGGATCCTGATAAATTATGAAACCCCCATACACACCTGGCAGGATCCTGTTAAACTGTGAAAATCCCACACACACCTGGCAGGATCCTGATAAACTATGAAACCCCATGCACACCTGGCAGGATTCTGATCCACTGGGAAAACCCCATACACACCTGGCAGGATCCTGATAAACTGTGAAACCCCAATATATCTGGCAGGATCCTGATGAACTGTGAAACCCTCATACACACCTGGCAGGATCCTGATAAACTGTGAAACCCCCATACCCACCAGGCAGGATCCTGATAAACTGTGAAACCCCCATAGACACCTGACAGGATTCTGATACACTGTGAAAACCACTTACACAGCTGGCATGATCCTGATAAACTATGAAACCCCCATACACACCTGGCAGGATCCTGATAAACGTTGAAACCCCATACACATCTGGCAGGATCCTGATACACTGTGAAAACCCCATACACACCTGGCAGGATCCTGATCCACCGTGAAAACACCATACACACCTGGCAGGATCCTGATAAACTATGAAACCGCCATACACACCTGGCAGATCCTGATACACTGTGAAAACCCCATTCACACCTGGCAGGATCCTGATGCACTATGAAACCCCGTTCACATTTGGCAGGATCCTGATACACTGTGAAACCCCATATTCACCTGGCAGGATCCTGTTACACTGTGTAAACCCCATATTCACCTGGCAGGGTCCTGATACACTGTGAACACCCCATACACACCTGGCAGGATCCTGATACACTGTGAAAACCCCATACACACCTGGCAGGATCCTGATTCACTATGAAACTCCCATACACACCTGGCAGGATCCTGATTAGTTATGAAACCCCCATACACACCTGGCAGATCCTGATAAAATGTGAAAATCCCATACACACCTGGCAGGACCCTGATCCACTGTGAAAACCCCATCCACACCTGTCAGGATCCTGATAAACTGTGAAACCCCCATGCACACCTGGCAGGATCCTGAAACACTGTGAAAACCCCATACACACCTTGCAGGATCCTGATGCACTGTGAAAACCCCATACACACCTGGCAGGAACCTGATGCACTGTGAAAATCCCATACACACCTGGCAGGATCCTGATCCACTTTGAAAACTCCATAAGCACACCTGGAAGGATCCTGATGCACTGTGAAACCCCAAACACACCTGGCAGGATCCTGATATATTTTGAAAACCCCATACACAACTGGCAGGATCCTGATACACTGTGAAAACCCCATACACACCTGGCAGGAACCTGATGCACTGTGAAAACCCCATACACACCTGGCAGGATCCTGATCCACTTTGAAAACCCCATACACACCTGGCAGGATAATGATACACTGTGAAAACCCCAAGAACACATGGAAGGATCTTGATACACTGTGAAACCCCATACACACTTGGCAGGATCCTGATCCACTGTGAAACCCCCATAAGCACACCTGGAAGGATCCTGATGCACTGTGAAACCCCAAACACACCTGGCAGGATCCTGATATATATTGAAAACCCCATACACAACTGGCAGGATCCTGATACACTGTGAAAACCCCATACACACCTGGCAGGAACCTGATGCACTGTGAAAACCCCATACACACCTGGCAGGATCCTGATCCACTTTGAAAACCCCATACACACCTGGCAGGATAATGATAATCTATTAAACCCCCATGCACACCTGGCAGGATCCTGATAAACTGTGAAACCCCCATACACACCAGGCAGGATCCTGATACACTGTGAAAACCCCATACACACCTTGCAGGATCCTGATGCACTGTGAAAACCCCATACACACCTGGCAGGATCCTGATACACTGTGAAAACCCCATACACACCTGACAGGATTCTGATGCACTGTGAAAACCCCATACAATCTTGGCAGGATCCTGATTCACTGTGAAAACCCTGCAGACACCTAGCAGGATCCTGATAATCTATGAAACCCCCATACACACCTGGCAGGATCTTGATAAACTGTGAATCCCCCATACATACCAGGCAGGATCCTGATATACTGTGAAAACCCCATAGACACCTGACACAATCCTGATACACTGTGCAACCCCATTCACATCTGGCGGGATCCTGATACACTGTGAAACCCCATACACACCTGGCAGGATCCTGATAAACAGTGAAACCCCCATCCACGCCTGGCAGGATCCTGATAAACTATGAAACCCCCATACACACCTGGCAGGATCCTGATAAACTGTGAAAATCCCATACACACCTGGCAGGTTCCTGATACACTGTGAAAACCCCATACACACCTGGCAGGAACCTGATAAACTGTGAAACCCCCATACACATCTGGCAGGATCCTGATAGACTGTGAAAACCCCATACACAACTGGCAGGATCCTGATAATCTGTGAAACCCCCATACACACCTGGCAGGAACCTGATAAACTATGAAACCGCCATGCACACTTAGCAGGATCCTGATAAATTGTGAAAATCCTGTACACACCTGGCAGGATCCTGATACACTGTGAAAACCCCATACTCAACTGGCAGAATCCTGATAAACTGTGAAACCCCCATACACACCTGGCAGGATGCTGATAAACTGTAAAATGCCATACACATCTGGCGGGATCCTGATAGACTGTGAAACCTCATTCACACCTGGCAGGATCCTAATAAAGTGTGAAACCCCCATAAACACCTGGCAGGATCCTGATAAACTGTGAAACCCACATACAGACCAGGCAGGATCCTGATAAACTGTGAAACCCCCATGGACACCTGACAGGATCCTGATACACTTTAAAAAAGTCCATACACACCTGGCAGGATCCTGATAAACTGTGAAACCCCATACACATCTGGCAGGATCCTGATACACTGTGAAAACCCCAAATAAACCTGGCAGGATCCTGATCCACTGTGAAACCCCCATACACACCTTTTAGGATCCTGATCAACTATGACACCCCCATACACACCTGGCAGGATGCTGATAAACAGTGAAATCCCCACAGACACCTGACAGGATCCTGATGCACTGTAAAAACCCCAGACATACCTGGCAGGATCCTGATACACAGTGAAACCCCATTCACACCTGGCAGGATCCTGATAATCTGTGAAACCCCCATACACACCTGGCAGGATCCTGATAAACTATGAAACCGCCATGCACACTTGGCAGGATCCTGATAAATTGTGAAAATCCTGTACACACCTGGCAGGATCCTGATACACTGTGAAAACCCCATACACAACTGGCAGGATCCTGATAAACTGTGAAACCCCCATACACACCTGGCAGGATCCTGATAAACTGTGAAATGCCATACACATCTGGCGGGATCCTGATAGACTGTGAAACCTCATTCACACCTGGCAGGATCCTGATAAAATGTGAAACCCCCATAAACACCTGGCAGGATCCTGATAAACTGTGAAACCCACATACAGACCAGGCAGGATCCTGATAAACTGTGAAACCCCCATAGACACCTGACAGGATCCTGATACACTTTAAAAAGTCCATACACACCTGGCAGGATCCTGATAAACTGTGAAACCCCATACACATCTGGCAGGATCCTGATACACTGTGAAAACCCCAAATAAACCTGGCAGGATCCTGATCCACTGTGAAACCCCCATACACACCTTTTAGGATCCTGATCAACTATGACACCCCCATACACACCTGGCAGGATGCTGATAAACAGTGAAATCCCCACAGACACCTGACAGGATCCTGAAGCACTGTAAAAACCCCAGACGTACCTGGCAGGATCCTGATACACAGTGAAACCCCATTCACACCTGGCAGGATCCTGATCCACTGTGTAACCCCCATACACACATGGAAGGATCCTGATACACTGTGAAACCCCATACACACCTGGCAGGATCCTGATACACTGTGAAACCTCCATACACACCTGGAAGGATCCTGATAAAGTGTGAAACCCCAAACACACCTGGCAGGATACTGATATATTTTGAAAACCCCATACACACCTGGCAGGATCCTGATACACTGTGAAAACCCGATACACACCTGGCAGGATCCTGATGCACTGTGAAAACCCCATACACACCTGGCAGGATCCTGATCCACTTTGAAAACCCCATACACACCTCGCAGGATCCTGATACACTGTGAAAACCCCATACACACCTGACAGGATTCTGATGCACTGTGAAAACCCCATACAATCTTGGCAGGATCCTGATCCACTGTGAAAACCCCGTAGACACCTGGCAGGATCCTGATAATCTATGAAACCCCCATACACACCTGGCAGGAGCCTGATACACTGTGAAACTCACATACACACCTGGCAGGTTCCTGTCACACTGTGAAAACCCCAGACACACCAGGCAGGATCCTGACAACTGTGAAACCCACACATACACCTGGCAGGATTCTGATAAACTGTGAAACTCCAAGACACATCTGGAAGGATTGTGATGCACTGTGAAAAACCCATACACATCTGGCAGGATCCTGACAACTGTGAAACCCACATACACACCTGGAAGGATCCTGATAAACTGTGAAACCCCCAGACACACCAGGCAGTATCCCGATAAACTGTGAAACCCCCATACACACCTGGCAGGATCCTGACATACTGTGAAACCCCATACACACCAGGCAGGATCCTGATAAACTGTGAAACCCACATACACACCTGGCAGGATCCTGATGCACTGTGAAAACCCCATACACACCAGGCAGGATCCTGATAAACTGTGAAACCCACATACACACCTGGCAGGATCCTGATACACTGTGAAAACCCCATACACACCTGGCAGGATCCTGATGCACTGTGAAAACCCCATACACACCTGGCAGGATCCTGATGCACTGTGAAAACCCCATACACACGATGCAGGATCCTGAGACACTGTGATACCCCCATACACATCTGGAAGGATCCTGATAAACTGTGTAACCCACAAACACACCTGGCAGGATCCTGATGAGCTGTGATACCCCCTTACACACCTGGCAGCATCCTGATAAACTGTGAAACCCACAAACACACCTGGCAGGATCCTGATAAACTGTGAAACACCCATACACACCTGGCAGGATCCTGATAAACGGTGAAACCCCCATACACACCTGGCAGGATCCTTATGAACTGTGATACCCCCTTACACACCTGGCAGCATCCTGATAAACTGTGAAACCCACAAACACACCTGGCAGGATCCTGATAAACTGTGAAACACCCATACACACCTGGCAGGATCCTGATACACTGTGAAAACCCCATACACACGTGGCAGGATCCTGATCCACTGTGAAACCCCATACACACCAGGCAGGATCCTGATAAACTGTGAAACCCACATACACACCTGGCAGGAACCTGATACACTGTGAAACCCACATACACACCTGGCAGGATCCTGACACATTGTGAAAACCCCAGACACACCAGACAGGATCCTGATAAACTGTGAAACCGACATATACACCTGGCATGATCCTGATAAACTGTGAAACCCCATACTCACGTGGCTGGATCCTGATACACTGTGAAACCACCAGAAACATCTGGAAGGATCCTGATGCACTGTGAAAAACCCATAAACATCTGGCAGGATCCTGATGCACTGTGAAAACCCCATTCACATCTGGCAGGATCCTGATAAACTGTGAAACCCACATACACACCTGGCAGGATCCTGATAAACAGTGAAACCCCCAGACACACCAGGCAGTATCCCGATAAACAGTGAAACCTCCATACACACCTGGCAGGATTCTGACAAACTGTGAAACACCCATACACACCTGGCAGGAAACTGATAAACTGTGAAACCAACATACACACCTGGCAGGATCCTGATAAACAGTGAAACCCCCATACACACCTGGCAGGATCCTGATAAATTGTGAAAACCCCAGACACACCTGGCTGGATCTTGATAAACTGTGAAACCCACATACACACCTGGCAGGATCCTGACACACTGTGAAACACCCATACACACCTGGCATGATCCTGATAAACTGTGAAACCCACATACACACCTGGCAGGATCATGAGGCACTGTGAAAACCCCATACACACCTGGCAGGATCCTGATACACTGTGAAAACCCCATACACACGTGGCAGGATCCTGATCCACTGTGAAACCCCATACACACCAGGCAGGATCCTGATAAACTGTGAAACCCACATACACACCTGGCAGGAACCTGATACACTGTGAAACCCACATACACACCTGGCAGGATCCTGACACATTGTGAAAACCCCAGACACACCAGACAGGATCCTGATAAACTGTGAAACCGACATATACACCTGGCATGATCCTGATAAACTGTGAAACCCCATACTCACGTGGCTGGATCCTGATACACTGTGAAACCACCAGAAACATCTGGAAGGATCCTGATGCACTGTGAAAAACCCATAAACATCTGGCAGGATCCTGATGCACTGTGAAAACCCCATTCACATCTGGCAGGATCCTGATAAACTGTGAAACCCACATACACACCTGGCAGGATCCTGATAAACAGTGAAACCCCCAGACACACCAGGCAGTATCCCGATAAACAGTGAAACCTCCATACACACCTGGCAGGATTCTGACAAACTGTGAAACACCCATACACACCTGGCAGGAAACTGATAAACTGTGAAACCAACATACACACCTGGCAGGATCCTGATAAACAGTGAAACCCCCATACACACCTGGCAGGATCCTGATAAATTGTGAAAACCCCAGACACACCTGGCTGGATCTTGATAAACTGTGAAACCCACATACACACCTGGCAGGATCCTGACACACTGTGAAACACCCATACACACCTGGCATGATCCTGATAAACTGTGAAACCCACATACACACCTGGCAGGATCATGAGGCACTGTGAAAACCCCATACACACCTGGCAGGATCCTGATACACTGTGAAAACCCCATACACACCTGGCAGGATCCTGATCCACTGTGAAAACTCCATACACATCTGGCAGGATCCTGATCCACTGTGAAAACCCCGCACACACCTGGCAGGATCCTGATACACTGTGAAACCCCATTCACATCTGGCAGCATCCTGTTAAACTGTGAAACCCACATACACACCTGGCAGGATCCTGAAACACTGTCAAAACCGCATACACACCTAGCAGGATCGTGGTGCACAGTGAAACCCCAAACATACCTGGCAGGATCCTGAACCACTGTGAAACCCCATACACCCGTGGCAGGATCCTGATAAACTGTGAAACCCACATAAACACCTGGCAGGATGCTGATACACTGTGAAATCCCCATACACACCGGGCAGGATCCTGATACAATGTGAACAACCCCGTACACACCTGGCAGGATCCTGACACACTGTGAAAACCCCATACACACCTGGCTGGATGCTGATTAACTGTGAAAACCCCGTACACACCTGGCAGGATCCTGATGCACAGTGAATACCCCAAACACACCTGGCAGTGTCCTGAACCACTGTGCAACCCCAGACACATGTGGCAGGATCCTGATAAAATGTGAAACCCCCAAACACACCTGGCAGGATCCTGATAAACTGTGAAACCCACAGAGACAGCTGGCAGGATCCTGATCCACTGTGAAACCCCATACACACCAGGCAGGATCCTGATAAACTGTGATACCCACATACACACCTGGCAGGATCCTGATGCACTGTGAAAACCCCATACACACCAGGCAGGATCCTGATAAATTGTGAAACCCACATACACACCTGGAAAGATCCTGATAAACTGTGACACCCACAAACACACCTGGCAGGATCCTGATGAACTGTGAAACCCCCAGACACACCAGGCAGGATGCTGATAAACGGTGAAACCCCCATACACACCTGGCAGGATCCTTATGAACTGTGATAACCCCTTACACACCTGGCAGGATCCTGATAAACTGTGAAACCCACAAACACACCTGGCAGGATCCTGATAAACTGTGAAACCCCCATACACACCTGGCAGGATCCTGATACACTGTGAAAACCCCATACACACGTGGCAGGATCCTGATCCACTGTGAAACCCCATACACACCAGGCAGGATCCTGATAAACTGTGAAACCCACATACACACCTGGCAGGAACCTGATACACTGTGAAACCCACAAACACACCTGGCAGGATCCTGACACATTGTGAAAACCCCAGACACACCAGACAGGATCCTGATAAACTGTGAAACCGACATATACACCTGGCATGATCCTGATAAACTGTGAAACCCCATACTCACGTGGCAGGATCCTGATACACTGTGAAACCCCAGAAACATCTGGAAGGATCCTGATGCACTGTGAAAAACCCATAAACATCTGGCAGGATCCTGATGCACTGTGAAAACCCCATTTACATCTGGCAGGATCCTGATAAACTGTGAAACCCACATACACACCTGGCAGGATCCTGATAAACAGTGAAACCCCCAGACACACCAGGCAGTATCCCGATAAACAGTGAAACCTCCATACACACCTGGCAGGATTCTGACAAACTGTGAAACACCCGTACACACCTGGCAGGAAACTGATAAACTGTGAAACCAACATACACACCTGGCAGGATCCTGATAAACAGTGAAACCCCCAGACATACCTGGCAGGATCCTGATAAATTGTGAAAACCCCAGACACACCTGGCTGGATCTTGATAAACGGTGAAACCCACATACACACCTGGCAGGATCCTGATACACTGTGAAACACCCATACACACCTGGCATGATCCTGATAAACTGTGAAACCCACATACACACCTGGCTGGATCATGAGACACTGTGAAAACCCCATACACACCTGGCAGGATTCTGATGCACAGTGAAAGCCCCAAACACACCTGGCAGGGTCCTGATACACTGTGAAAACCCCACACACACCTGGCAGGATCCTGATGCACAGTGAAAACCCCACACACATCTGGCAGGATGCTGATCCACTGTGAAAACCCCATACACACCTGGCAGGATCCTGATCCACTGTGAAAACCCCACACAAACCTGGCAGGATCCTGATACACAGTGAAAACCCCTTACACACCTGGCAGGATCCTGATACACTGTGAAATCCCCATACACACCTGGCAGGATCCTGATCCACTGTGAAAACTCCATACACATCTGGCAGGATCCTGATCCACTGTGAAAACCCCGTACACACCTGGCAGGATCCTGATACACTGTGAAACCCCATTCACATCTGGCAGCATCCTGTTAAACTGTGAAACCCACAAACACACCTGGCAGGATCCTGATACACTGTCAAAACCGCATACACACCTAGCAGGATCCTGGTGCACAGTGAAACCCCAAACAGACCTGGCAGGATCCTGAACCACTGTGAAACCCCATACACACGTGGCAGGATCCTGATAAACTGTGAAACCCACATAAACACCTGGCAGGATCCTGATACACTGTGAAATTCCCATACACACCTGGCAGGATCCTGATACACTGTGAACAACCCCGTACACACCTGGCAGGATCCTGACACACTGTGAAAACCCCATACACACCTGGCTGGATGCTGATAAACTTTGAAAACCCCGTACACACCTGGCAGGATCCTGATGCACAGTGAATACCCCAAACACACCTGGCAGTGTCCTGAACCACTGTGCAACCCCAGACACATGTGGCAGGATCCTGATAAAATGTGAAACCCCCAAACACACCTGGCAGGATCCTGATAAACTGTGAAACCCACATAGACAGCTGGCAGGATCCTGATCCACTGTGAAACCCCATACACACCAGGCAGGATCCTGATAAACTGTGAAACCCACATACACACCTGGCAGGATCCTGATGCACTGTGAAAACCCCATACACACCAGGCAGGATCCTGATAAACTGTGAAACCCACATACACACCTGGCAGGATCCTGATACACTGTGAAAACCCCATACACACCTGGCAGGATCCTGATGCACTGTCAAAACCCCATACACACCTGGCAGGATCCTGATGCACTGTGAAAACCCCTTATACACGATGCAGGATGCTGAGACACTGTGAAACCCCCATACACATCTGGAAGGATCCTGATAAACTGTGTAACCCACAAACACACCTGGCAGGATCCTGATGAACTGTGAAACCCCCAGACACACCAGGCAGGATGCTGATAAATGGTGAAACCCCCATACACACCTGGCAGGATCCTTATGAACTGTGATACCCCCTTACACACCTGGCAGGATCCTGATAAACTGTGAAACCCACAAACACACCTGGCAGGATCCTGATAAACTGTGAAACCCCCATACACACCTGGCAGAATCCTGATACACTGTGAAAACCCCATACACACGTGGCAGGATCCTGATCCACTGTGAAACCCCATACACACCAGGCAGGATCCTGATAAACTGTGAAACCCACATACACACCTGGCAGGAACCTGATACACTGTGAAACCCACATACACACCTGGCAGGATCCTGATACACTGTGAAAACCCCATACACACGTGGCAGGATCCTGATCCACTGTGAAACCCCATACACACCAGGCAGGATCCTGATAATCTGTGAAACCCACATACACACCTGGCAGGAACCTGATACACTGTGAAACCCACAAACACACCTGGCAGGATCCTGACACATTGTGAAAACCCCAGACACACCAGACAGGATCCTGATAAACTGTGAAACCGACATATACACCTGGCATGATCCTGATAAACTGTGAAACCCCATACTCACGTGGCAGGATCCTGATACACTGTGAAACCCCAGAAACTTCTGGAAGGATCCTGATGCACTGTGAAAAACCCATAAACATCTGGCAGGATCCTGATGCACTGTGAAAACCCCATTTACATCTGGCAGGATCCTGATAAACTGTGAAACCCACATACACACCTGGCAGGATCCTGATAAACAGTGAAACCCCCAGACACACCAGGCAGTATCCCGATAAACAGTGAAACCTCCATACACACCTGGCAGGATTCTGACAAACTGTGAAACACCCGTACACACCTGGCAGGAAACTGATAAACTGTGAAACCAACATACACACCTGGCAGGATCCTGATAAACAGTGAAACCCCCAGACATACCTGGCAGGATCCTGATAAATTGTGAAAACCCCAGACACACCTGGCTGGATCTTGATAAACGGTGAAACCCACATACACACCTGGCAGGATCCTGATACACTGTGAAACACCCATACACACCTGGCATGATCCTGATAAACTGTGAAACCCACATACACACCTGGCTGGATCATGAGACACTGTGAAAACCCCATACACACCTGGCAGGATTCTGATGCACAGTGAAAGCCCCAAACACACCTGGCAGGGTCCTGATACACTGTGAAAACCCCACACACACCTGGCAGGATCCTGATGCACAGTGAAAACCCCACACACATCTGGCAGGATGCTGATCCACTGTGAAAACCCCATACACACCTGGCAGGATCCTGATCCACTGTGAAAACCCCACACAAACCTGGCAGGATCCTGATACACAGTGAAAACCCCTTACACACCTGGCAGGATCCTGATACACTGTGAAATCCCCATACACACCTGGCAGGATCCTGATCCACTGTGAAAACTCCATACACATCTGGCAGGATCCTGATCCACTGTGAAAACCCCGTACACACCTGGCAGGATCCTGATACACTGTGAAACCCCATTCACATCTGGCAGCATCCTGTTAAACTGTGAAACCCACAAACACACCTGGCAGGATCCTGATACACTGTCAAAACCGCATACACACCTAGCAGGATCCTGGTGCACAGTGAAACCCCAAACAGACCTGGCAGGATCCTGAACCACTGTGAAACCCCATACACACGTGGCAGGATCCTGATAAACTGTGAAACCCACATAAACACCTGGCAGGATCCTGATACACTGTGAAATTCCCATACACACCTGGCAGGATCCTGATACACTGTGAACAACCCCGTACACACCTGGCAGGATCCTGACACACTGTGAAAACCCCATACACACCTGGCTGGATGCTGATAAACTTTGAAAACCCCGTACACACCTGGCAGGATCCTGATGCACAGTGAATACCCCAAACACACCTGGCAGTGTCCTGAACCACTGTGCAACCCCAGACACATGTGGCAGGATCCTGATAAAATGTGAAACCCCCAAACACACCTGGCAGGATCCTGATAAACTGTGCAACCCACATAGACAGCTGGCGGGATCCTGATCCACTGTGAAACCCCATACACACCAGGCAGGATCCTGATAAACTGTGAAACCCACATACACACCTGGCAGGATCCTGATGCACTGTGAAAACCCCATACACACCAGGCAGGATCCTGATAAACTGTGAAACCCACATACACACCTGGCAGGATCCTGATACACTGTGAAAACCCCATACACACCTGGCAGGATCCTGATGCACTGTCAAAACCCCATACACACCTGGCAGGATCCTGATGCACTGTGAAAACCCCTTATACACGATGCAGGATGCTGAGACACTGTGAAACCCCCATACACATCTGGAAGGATCCTGATAAACTGTGTAACCCACAAACACACCTGGCAGGATCCTGATGAACTGTGAAACCCCCAGACACACCAGGCAGGATGCTGATAAATGGTGAAACCCCCATACACACCTGGCAGGATCCTTATGAACTGTGATACCCCCTTACACACCTGGCAGGATCCTGATAAACTATGAAACCCACAAACACACCTGGCAGGATCCTGATAAACTGTGAAACCCCCATACACACCTGGCAGAATCCTGATACACTGTGAAAACCCCATACACACGTGGCAGGATCCTGATCCACTGTGAAACCCCATACACACCAGGCAGGATCCTGATAAACTGTGAAACCCACATACACACCTGGCAGGAACCTGATACACTGTGAAACCCACATACACACCTGGCAGGATCCTGACACATTGTGAAAACCCCAGACACACCAGACAGGATCCTGATAAACTGTGAAACCGACATATACACCTGGCATGATCCTGATAAACTGTGAAACCCCATACTCACGTGGCAGGATCCTGATACACTGCGAAACCCCCAGAAACATCTGGAAGGATCCTGATGCACTGTGAAAAACCCATAAACATCTGGCAGCATCCTGATGCACTGTGAAAACCCCATTCACATCTGGCAGGATCCTGATAAACTGTGAAACCCACATACACACCTGGCAGGATCCTGATAAACAGTGAAACCCCCAGACACACCAGGCAGTATCCCGATAAACAGTGAAACCTCCATACACACCTGGCAGGATTCTGACAAACTGTGAAACACCCATACCCACCTGGCAGGAAACTGATAAACTGTGAAACCAACATACACACCTGGCAGGATCCTGATAAACAGTGAAACCCCCATACACACCTGGCAGGATCCGGATAAATTGTGAAAACCCCAGACACACCTGGCTGGATCTTGATAAACTGTGAAACCCACATACACACCTGGCAGGATCCTGATACACTGTGAAACACCCATACACACTGGCATGATCCTGATAAACTGTGAAACCCACATACACACCTGGCAGGATCATGAGACACTGTGAAAACCCCATACACACCTGGCAGGATTCTGATGCACAGTGAAAGCCCCAAACACACCTGGCAGGGTCCTGATACACTGTGAAAACCCCACACACACCTGTCAGGATCCTGATGCACAGTGAAAACACCAAACACACCTGGCAGGATGCTGATATACTGTGAAAACCCCATACACACCTGGCAGGATCCTTATGCACTGTGAAAACCCCATACACACCTGGCAGGATCCTGATGCACTGTGAAAACCCCCCACACACCTGGCAGTATCCTGATCCACTGTGAAAACCCCATACACACCTGGCAGGATCCTGATAAAACTGTGAAAACCCCACACACTTGGCAGGAACCTGATACACTGTGAAAACCCCATTCACACCTGGCAGGATCCTGATAAACTGTGAAAGCCCTATACACACCTGGCAGGATCCTGATACACTGTGAAAACCCCATACACACCTGGCAGGATCCTGATATACTGTGAAACCCCCATACACACCTTGCAGGATCCTTATGCACTGTGAAAACCCCAAACACACCGGGCAGGATCCTGATACACTGTGAAAACCCCACACACACCTGGCAGTATCCTGATCCACTGTGAAAACCCAATACACACCTGGCAGGATCCTGATACTCTGTGAAAGCCCCATACACACCTGGCAAGATCCTGATAAACTGTGAAAACCCCATACACACCTGGCAGGATCCTGATGCACTGTGAAATCCCCATACACACGATGCAGGATCCTGAGACACTGTGAAATCCCCATGCACATCTTGAAGGATCCTGATGTACTGCGAAAACCCCATACACATCTGGCAGGATCCTGATGCACTGTGAAACCCCATTCACAATTGGCAGTTTCCTGATAACTTTGAAACCCACATACACACCTGGCAGGATCCTGATGAATTGTGAAACCCCCAGACACACCACGCAGGATCCTGATAAACTGAAACCCCCATACACACCTGGCAGGATCCTGATGCACTGTGAAAACCCCATACACACGATGCAGGATCCTGAGACACTGTGATACCCCCATACACATCTGGAAGGATCCTGATAAACTGTGTAACCCACAAACACACCTGGCAGGATCCTGATGAACTGTGAAACCCCCAGACACACCAGGCAGGATGCTGATAAACGGTGAAACCCCCATACACACCTGGCAGGATCCTTATGAACTGTGATACCCCCTTACACACCTGGCAGGTTCCTGATAAACTGTGAAACCCACAAACACACCTGGCAGGATCCTGATAAACTGTGAAACCCCCATACACACCTGGCAGGATCCTGATACACTGTGAAAACCCCATACACACGTGGCAGGATCCTGATCCACTGTGAAACCCCATACACACCAGGCAGGATCCTGATGACCTGTGAAACCCACATACACACCTGGCAGGAACCTGATACACTGTGAAACCCACATACACACCTGGCAGGATCCTGACACATTGTGAAAACCCCAGACACACCAGACAGGATCCTGATAAACTGTGAAACCGACATATACACCTGGCATGATCCTGATAAACTGTGAAACCCCATACTCACGTGGCAGGATCCTGATACACTGTGAAACCCCCAGAAACATCTGGAAGGATCCTGATGCACTGTGAAAAACCCATAAACATCTGGCAGCATCCTGATGCACTGTGAAAACCCCATTCACATCTGGCAGGATCCTGATAAACTGTGAAACCCACATACACACCTGGCAGGATCCTGATAAACAGTGAAACCCCCAGACACACCAGGCAGTATCCCGATAAACAGTGAAACATCCATACACACCTGGCAGGATTCTGACAAACTGTGAAACACCCATACACACCTGGCAGTATCCTGATAAACAGTGAAACCCCCATACACACCTGGCAGGATCCTGATAAATTGTGAAAACCCCAGACACACCTGGCTGGATCTTGATAAACTGTGAAACGCACATACACACCTGGCAGGATCCTGATACACTGTGAAACACCCATACACACCTGGCATGATCCTGATAAACTGCGAAACCCACATACACACCTGGCAGGATCATGAGACACTGTGAAACCCCATACACACCTGGCAGGATTCTGATGCACAGTGAAAGCCCCAAACACACCTGGCAGGGTCCTGATACACTGTGAAAACCCCACACACACCTGGCAGGATCCTGATGCACAGTGAAAACACCAAACACACCTGGCAGGATCATGATACACTGTGAAAACGCCATACACACGTGGCAGCATCCTGAACCACTGTGAAACCCCATACACACCAGGCAGGATCCTGATAAACTGTGAAACCCACATACACAACTGGCAGGATCCTGATCCACTGTGAAAACCCCATACACACCTGGCAGGATCCTGATCCACTGCGAAAACCCCATACACACTTGGCAGGATCCTGATACACTGTGAAAACCCCATACATACCTGGCAGGATGCTGATACACTGTGAAAACACCAGACACACCTGGCAGGATCCTGATAAACTGTGAAACCCCCATACACACCTGGCAGGATCCTGATATGCTGTGAAAACCCATACATACCTGGCAGGATCCTGATATACTGTGAAACCCCCAAACACACCTGGCAGGAGCCTGATAAACTGTGAAATCCCCGTACACACCTGGCAGGTTCCTGATGCATAGTGAAACCCCATTCACATCTGGCAGGTTCCTGATGCACAGTGAAAACCCCATACACAACTGCCAGGATCCTGATACACAGTGAAAACCCCACACACACCTGGCAGGATCCTGATGCACAGTGAAAACCCCAAACACACCTGGCAGGATCCTGATACACTGTGAAAACCCCATACACACCTGGCAGTATCCTGATGCACTGTGAAAACCACATACGCACCTGGCAGGATCCTGATACACTGTGAAAACCCCACACACACCTGGCAGGACCTTGATAAACTGTGAACACCCCATACACAGCTGGAAGGATCCTGATACACTGTGAAATCCCTTACACACCTGGCAGGATCCTGATACACTGTCAAAACCGCATACACACCTAGCAGGATCCTCATGCACAGTGAAATCCCAAACACACCTGGCAGGATCCTGAACCACTGTGAAACCCCATACACACGTGGCAGGATCCTGATAAACTTTGAAACCCACATAAACACCTGGCAGGATGCTGATGCACTGTTAAATCCCGATACACACCTGGCAGGTTCCTGATCCACTGTGAACAACCCCATACACATCTGGCAGCATCCTGATACACTGTGAAAACCCCGTACACACCTGGCAGGATCCTGGTACACTGTGAACAACCCCGTACACACCTGGCTTGATGCTGATAATCTGTGAAAACCCCGTACACCCGGCAGGATCCTGATGCAAAGTGAATACCCCAAACACACCTGGCAGTGTCCTGAACCACTGTGCAACCCCAGACACATGTGGCAGGATCCTGATAAACTGTGAAACCCCCAAACACACCTGGCAGGATCCTGATAAACTGTGAAACCCACATAGACACCTGGCAGTATCCTGATCAACTGTGAAACCCCATACACACCAGGCAGGATCCTGATAAACTGTGAAACCCACATGCACACCTGGCAGGATACTGATGCACTGTGAAAACCCCATACACACCAGGCAGGATCCTGATAAATTGTGAAACCCACATACACACCTGGCAGGATCCTGATACACTGTGAAAACCCCATACACATCTGGCAGGATCCTGATACACTGTCAAAACCCCATACACACCTGGCAGGATCCTGATGCGCTGTGAAAACCCCATACACACGATGCAGGATCCTGAGACACTGTGAAACCCCCAAACACATCTGGAAGGATCCTGATGCACTGCGAAAACCCCATACACATCTGGCAGTTTCCTGATAAACGGTGTAACCCACATACACACCTGGCAGGATCCTGATGAACTGTGAAACCCCCAGACACACCAGGCAGTATGCTGATAAACTGCGAAACCCCCATACACACCTGGCAGGATCCTTATGAACTGTGAAACCTCCTTAAACACCTGGCAGGATCCTGATACACTGTGAAAACCCCATACACACCTGGCAGTATCCTGATGCACTGTGAAAACCACATACGCACCTGGCAGGATCCTGATACACTGTGAAAACCCCACACACACCTGGCAGGACCTTGATAAACTGTGAACACCCCATACACAGCTGGAAGGATCCTGATACACTGTGAAATCCCTTACGCACCTGGCAGGATCCTGATACACTGTCAAAACCGCATACACACCTAGCAGGATCCTCATGCACAGTGAAATCCCAAACACACCTGGCAGGATCCTGAACCACTGTGAAACCCCATACACACGTGGCAGGATCCTGATAAACTGTGAAACCCACATAAACACCTGGCAGGATGCTGATGCACTGTTAAATCCCGATACACACCTGGCAGGTTCCTGATCCACTGTGAACAACCCCATACACATCTGGCAGCATCCTGTTACACTGTGAAAACCCCGTACACACCTGGCAGGATCCTGGTACACTGTGAACAACCCCGTACACACCTGGCTTGATGCTGATAATCTGTGAAAACCCCGTACACCCGGCAGGATCCTGATGCACAGTGAATACCCCAAACACACCTGACAGTGTCCTGAACCACTGTGCAACCCCAGACACATGTGGCAGGATCCTGATAAACTGTGAAACCCCCAAACACACCTGGCAGGATCCTGATAAACTGTGAAACCCACATAGACACCTGGCAGTATCCTGATCAACTGTGAAACCCCATACACACCAGGCAGGATCCTGATAAACTGTGAAACCCACATGCACACCTGGCAGGATCCTGATGCACTGTGAAAACCCCATACACACCAGGCAGGATCCTGATAAATTGTGAAACCCACATACACACCTGGCAGGATCCTGATACACTGTGAAAACCCCATACACATCTGGCAGGATCCTGATACACTGTCAAAACCCCATACACACCTGGCAGGATCCTGATGCGCTGTGAAAACCCCATACACACGATGCAGGATCCTGAGACACTGTGAAACCCCTATACACATCTGGAAGGATCCTGATGCACTGCGAAAACCCCATACACATCTGGCAGTTTCCTTATAAACGGTGTAACCCACACACACACGGCAGGATCCTGATGAACTGTGAAACCCCCAGACACACCAGGCAGTATGCTGATAAACTGCGAAACCCCCATACACACCTGGCAGGATCCTTATGAACTGTGAAACCCCCTTATACACCTGGCAGGATCCTGATAAACTGTGAAACCCACATACACACCTGGCAGGATCCTGATAAACTGTGAAACCCCCATACACACCTGGCAGGATCCTGATACACTGTGAAAACCCCATACACACCAGGCAGGATCCTGATAAACTGTGAAACCCACATACACACCTGGCAGGAACCTGATACACTGTGAAACCCACATACACACCTGGCAGGATCCTGACACATTGTGAAAACCCCAGACACACCAGACAGGATCCTGATAAACTGTGAAACCGACATATACACCTGGCATGATCCTGATAAACTGTGAAACCCCATACTCACGTGGCAGGATCCGGATACACTGTGAAACCCCCAGAAACATCTGGAAGGATCCTGATGCACTGTGAAAAACCCATAAACATCTGGCAGCATCCTGATGCACAGTGAAAACCCCATTCACATCTGGCAGGATACTGATAAACTGTGAAACTCACATACACACCTGGCAGGATCCTGATAAACAGTGAAAACCCCAGACACACCAGGCAGTATCCCGATAAACTGTGAAACCAACATACACACCTGGCAGGATCCTGATAAACAGTGAAACCCCCATACACACCTGGCAGGATCCTGATAAATTGTGAAAAACCCAGACATACCTGGCTGGATCCTGATAAACTGTGAAACCCACATACACACCTGGCAGGATCCTGATACACTGTGAAACACCCATACACACCTGGCATGATCCTAATAAACTGTGAAACCCACATACACACCTGGCAGGATCATGAGAAACTGTGAAAACCCCATACACACCTGGCAGGATTCTGATGCACAGTGAAAGCCCCATGCACACCTGGCAGGGTCCTGATACACTGTGAAAACCCCATACACACCTGGCAGGAACCTGAAACACAGTGAACGCCCCATACACACCTGGCAGGATCCTGATACACAGTGAAAACCCCATACACAACTGGCAGGACCCTTATGCACTGTGAAAACCCCATACACACCTGGCAGGATCCTGATACACTGTGAAAACCCCACACACACCTGGCAGGATCCTAATCCACTGTGAAAACCCCATACACAACTGGCAGGATCCTGATACACTGTGAAAACCCCATACACACCTGGCAGGATCCTGATGCACTGTGAAATCCCCATACACACGATGCAGGATCCTGATACACTGTGAAACCCCCATACACATCTTGAAGTATCCTGATGCACTGTGAAAACCCCATACACATCTGGCAGGATCCTGATGCACTGTGAAAAACCCATTCACATCTGGCAGTTTCCTGATAAACTTTGAATCCCACATACACACCTGGCAGGATCCTGATGAACTGTGAAACCCCCAGACACACCACGCAGGATCCTGATAAACTGTGAAACCCCCATACACACCTGGCAGGATCCCGATGAACTGTGAAACCTCCATGCGCACCTGGCAGGATCCTGATAAACTGTGAAACCCACATACACGCCTGGCAGGATTCGGATAAACTGTGAAACCCCCATACACACCTGGCAGGATCCTGATACACTGTGAAAACGCCATACACACCTGGCAGGATCCTGATCCACTGTGAAACCCCATACACACCAGGCAGGATCCTGATAAACTGTGAAACCCACATACACACCTGGCAGGAGCCTGATACACTGTGAAACCCACATACACACCTGGCAGGATCCTGATCCACTGTGAAAACCCCATACACACCTGGCAGGATCTGGATCCACTGCGAAAACCCCATACACACCTGGCAGGATCCTGATACACTGTGAAAACCCCATACACACCTGGCAGGATCCTGATACACTGTGAAAACACCATACACACCTTGCAGGATACTGATCCACTGTATATACCCCATACGCACCTGGCAGAATGCCGATAAACTGTGAAACCCCCATACACACCTGGCAGGATCCTGATAAACTGCGAAACCCCCATACACACCTGGCAGGATCCTGATATGCTGTGAAAACCCATACACACCTGGCAGGATCCTGATATACTGTGAAACCCCCATAACACCTGGCAGGAGCCTGATGCACTGTAAAATCCTCGTACACACCTGGCAGGTTCCTGATGCACAGTGAAACCCCATTCACATCTGGCAGGACCCTGATACACTATGAAAACCCCATACACACCTGGCAGGAACCTGATGCACAGTGAAAACCCCATACACACCTGCGAGCATCCTGATACACAGTGAAAACCCCACACACACCTGGCAGGATCCTGATGCACAGTGAAAACCCCAAACACACCTGGCAGGATCCTGATACACTGTGAAAACCCCATACACACCTGGCAGTATCCTGATGCACTGTGAAAACCACATACGCACCTGGCAGGATCCTGATACACTGTGAAAACCCCTCACACACCTGGCAGGACCT
Organism: Heterodontus francisci; assembly: GCF_036365525.1. Lineage (NCBI taxonomy): Eukaryota > Metazoa > Chordata > Chondrichthyes > Heterodontiformes > Heterodontidae > Heterodontus > Heterodontus francisci. The sequence continues at coordinate 120,821 of NW_027142007.1, forward strand.
TGATAAACTGTGAACACCCCATACACAGCTGGCAGGATCCTGATGCACAGTGAAACCCCAAACACACCTGGTAGGATCCTGAACCACTGTGAAACCCCATACAAATGTGGCAGGATCCTGATGCACTGTGAAATCCCCATACACACCTGGCAGGTTCCTGATCCACTGTGGAAACCCCATACACATCAGGCAGGATCCTGATCCACTGCGAAAACCCCTCACACACCTGGCAGGACCTTGATAAACTGTGAACACCCCATACACACCTGGCAGGATCCCGATACACTGTGAAAACGCCATACACACGTGGCAGGATCCTGATAAACTGTGAAACCCACATACACACCTGGCAGGAGCCTGATACACTGTGAAACCCACATACACACCTGGCAGGATCCTGATCCACTGTGAAAACCCCAGACACACCTGGCAGGATCCTGATCCACTGCGAAAACCCCTTACACACTTGGCAGGATCCTGATACACTGTGAAAACCCCATACACACCTGGCAGGATCCTGATAAACTGTGAAACCCCAAACACACCTGGTAGGATCCTGAACCACTGTGAAACCCCATACAAATGTGGCAGGATCCTGATAAACTGTGAAACCCACATAAACACCTGGCAGGATCCTGATGCACTGTGAAATCCCCATACACACCTGGCAGGTTCCTGATCCACTGTGGAAACCCCATACACATCTGGCAGCATCCTGTTACACTGTGAAAACCCCATACACACCTGGCAGGATCCTGATGCACTGTGAAAACCCCATACACACGATGCAGGATCCTGAGACACTGTGAAACCCCCATGCACATCTGGAAGGATCCTGATGCACTGTGAAAACCCCATACACATCTGGCAGGATCCTGATGCACTGTGAAAACCCCATTCACATCTGGCAGGTTCCTGATTAACTGTGTAACACACATACACACCTGGCAGGATCCTGATGAACTGTGAAACCCCCAGACACACCAGGCAGGATGCTGATGAACTGTGAAACCCCCATACACACCTGGCAGGATCCTTATGAACTGTGAAACCCCCTTACACACCTGGCAGGATCCTGATAAATTGTGAAACCCACATACACACCTGGCAGGATCCTGATAAACTGTGAAACCCCCATACACACCTGGCAGGATCCTGATACACTGTGAAAACCCCATACACACGTGGCAGGATCCTGATCCACTGTGAAACCCCATACAAACCAGGCAGGATCCTGATAAACTGTGAAAAAAACATACACACCTGGCAGGAACCTGATACACTGTGAAACCCACAAGCACACCTGGAAGGATCCTGACACATTGTGAAAACCCCAGACACATCAGGCAGGATCCTGATAAACTGTGAAACCGACATAGACACCAGGCATGATTCTGATACACTGTGAAACCCCATACTCACGTGGCAGGAACCTGATACACTGTGAAACCCCCAGACACATCTGGAAGGATCCTGATGCACTGAGAAAAGCCCATAAACATCTGGCAGCATCCTGATGCACAGTGACAACCCCATTCACATCTGGCAGGATCCTGATAAACTGTGAAACCCACATACACACCTGGCAGGATCCTGATAAACAGTGAAACCCCCAGACACACCAGGCAGTATCCCGATAAACTGTAAAACCCCCATACACACCTGGCAGGTTTCTGACAAACTGTGAAACCCACATACACAGCTGGCAGGAAACTGATAAACTGTGAAACCAACATACACACCTGGCAGGATCCTGATTAACAGTGAAACCCCCATACACACCTGGCAGGATCCTGATAAATTGTGAAAACCCCAGACACACCTGGCTGGATCCTGATAAACGGTGAAACCCACAGACACACCTGGCAGGATCCTGATACACTGTGAAACACCCATACACACCTGGCATGATCCTGATAAACTGTGAAACCCACATACACACCTGGCAGGATCATGAGACACTGTGAAAACCCCATACACACCTGGCAGGATTCTGATGCACAATGAAAGCCCCATACACACCTGGCAGGGTCCTGGTACACTGTGAAAACCCCACACACACCTGGCAGGATCCTGATGCACAGTGAAAACACCAAACACACCTGGCAGGATCCTGATATACTGTGAAAACCCCATACACACCTGGCAGGATCCTTCTGCACGGTGAAAACCCCACACACACCTGGCAGGATCCTGATAGACTGTGAAAACCCCACACACACCTGGTAGTATCCTGATCCACTGTGAAAACCCCTTACACACCTGGCAGAATCCTGATAAAACTGTGAAATCCCCACACACTTGGGAGGATCCTGATACACTGTGAAAACCCCATACACACCTGGCAGGATCCTGATACTCTGTGAAAGCCCCAGACACACCTTGCAGGATCCTGATACACTGTGAAAACCCCATACACACCTGGCAGGATCCTGATGCACTGTGAAAACCCCATTCACATCTGGCAGTTACCTGATAAACTTTGAAACCCACATACACACCTGGCAGGATCCTGATGAACTGTGAAACCCCCAGACACACCACGCAGGATCCTGATAAACTGTGAAACCCCCATACACACCTGGCAGGATCCTGATGAACTGTGAAACCCCCATACACACCTGGCAGGATCCTGATACACTGTGAAACCCCCATACACATCTTGAAGGATCCTGATGCACTGTGAAAACCCCATACACATCTTGCAGGATCCTGATGCAAAGTGAAAACCCCATTCATATCTGGCAGTTTCCTGATAAACTTTGAAACCCACATACACACCTGGCAGGATCCTGATGAACTGTGAAACCCCCAGACACACCACGCAGGATCCTGATAAACTGTGAAACCCCCATACACACCTGGCAGGATCCTGATGAACTGTGAAACCCCCATACACACCTGGCAGGATCCAGATAAACTGTGAAACCCACATACACGCCTGGCAGGATCCTGATAAACTGTGAAATCCCCATACACACCTGGCAGGATCCCGATACACTGTGAAAACGCCATACACACGTGGCAGGATCCTGATAAACTGTGAAACCCACATACACACCTGGCAGGAGCCTGATACACTGTGAAACCCACATACACACCTGGCAGGATCCTGATCCACTGTGAAAACCCCAGACACACCTGGCAGGATCCTGATCCACTGCGAAAACCCCTTACACACTTGGCAGGATCCTGATACACTGTGAAAACCCCATACACACCTGGCAGGATCCTGATACACTGTGAAACCCCAAGCACACCTGGTAGGATCCTGAACCACTGTGAAACCCCATACAAATGTGGCAGGATCCTGATAAACTGTGAAACCCACATAAACACCTGGCAGGATCCTGATGCACTGTGAAATCCCCATACACACCTGGCAGGTTCCTGATCCACTGTGGAAACCCCATACACATCTGGCAGCATCCTGTTACACTGTGAAAACCCCATACACACCTGGCAGGATCCTGATGCACTGTGAAAACCCCATACACACGATGCAGGATCCTGAGACACTGTGAAACCCCCATGCACATCTGGAAGGATCCTGATGCACTGTGAAAACCCCATACACATCTGGCAGGATCCTGATGCACTGTGAAAACCCCATTCACATCTGGTAGGATCCTGAACCACTGTGAAACCCCATACAAATGTGGCAGGATCCTGATAAACTGTGAAACCCACATAAACACCTGGCAGGATCCTGATGCACTGTGAAATCCCCATACACACCTGGCAGGTTCCTGATCCACTGTGGAAACCCCATACACATCTGGCAGGACCCTGATACACTATGAAAACCCCATACACACCTGGCAGGAACCTGATGCACAGTGAAAACCCCATACACACCTGCGAGCATCCTGATACACAGTGAAAACCCCACACACACCTGGCAGGATCCTGATGCACAGTGAAAACCCCAAACACACCTGGCAGGATCCTGATACACTGTGAAAACCCCATACACACCTGGCAGTATCCTGATGCACTGTGAAAACCACATACGCACCTGGCAGGATCCTGATACACTGTGAAAACCCCTCACACACCTGGCAGGACCTTGATAAACTGTGAACACCCCATACACAGCTGGCAGGATCCTGATGCACAGTGAAACCCCAAACACACCTGGTAGGATCCTGAACCACTGTGAAACCCCATACAAATGTGGCAGGATCCTGATAAACTGTGAAACCCACATAAACACCTGGCAGGATCCTGATCCACTGTGGAAACCCCATACACATCTGGCAGCATCCTGTTACACTGTGAAAACCCCATACACACCTGGCAGGATCCTGATGCACTGTGAAAACCCCATACACACGATGCAGGATCCTGAGACACTGTGAAACCCCCATGCACATCTGGAAGGATCCTGATGCACTGTGAAAACCCCATACACATCTGGCAGGATCCTGATGCACTGTGAAAACCCCATTCACATCTGGCAGGTTCCTGATTAACTGTGTAACACACATACACACCTGGCAGGATCCTGATGAACTGTGAAACCCCCAGACACACCAGGCAGGATGCTGATGAACTGTGAAACCCCCATACACACCTGGCAGGATCCTTATGAACTGTGAAACCCCCTTACACACCTGGCAGGATCCTGATAAACTGTGAAACCCACATACACACCTGGCAGGATCCTGATACACTGTGAAAACCCCATACACACGTGGCAGGATCCTGATCCACTGTGAAACCCCATACAAACCAGGCAGGATCCTGATAAACTGTGAAAAAAACATACACACCTGGCAGGAACCTGATACACTGTGAAACCCACAAGCACACCTGGCAGGATCCTGACACATTGTGAAAACCCCAGACACATCAGGCAGGATCCTGATAAACTGTGAAACCGACATAGACACCAGGCATGATCCTGATACACTGTGAAACCCCATACTCACGTGGCAGGAACCTGATACACTGTGAAACCCCCAGACACATCTGGAAGGATCCTGATGCACTGTGAAAAGCCCATAAACATCTGGCAGCATCCTGATGCACAGTGAAAACCCCATTCACATCTGGCAGGATCCTGATAAACTGTGAAACCCACATACACACCTGGCAGGATCCTGATAAACAGTGAAACCCCCAGACACACCAGGCAGTATCCCGATAAACTGTGAAACCCCCATATACACCTGGCAGGTTTCTGACAAACTGTGAAACCCACATACACAGCTGGCAGGAAACTGATAAACTGTGAAACCAACATACACACCTGGCAGGATCCTGATTAACAGTGAAACCCCCATACACACCTGGCAGGATCCTGATAAATTGTGAAAACCCCAGACACACCTGGCTGGATCCTGATAAACGGTGAAACCCACAGACACACCTGGCAGGATCCTGATACACTGTGAAACACCCATACACACCTGGCATGATCCTGATAAACTGTGAAACCCACATACACACCTGGCAGGATCATGAGACACTGTGAAAACCCCATACACACCTGGCAGGATTCTGATGCACAATGAAAGCCCCATACACACCTGGCAGGGTCCTGGTACACTGTGAAAACCCCACACACTCCTGGCAGGATCCTGATGCACAGTGAAAACACCAAACACACCTGGCAGGATCCTGATATACTGTGAAAACCCCATACACACCTGGCAGGATCCTTCTGCACGGTGAAAACCCCACACACACCTGGCAGGATCCTGATACACTGTGAAAACCCCACACACACCTGGTAGTATCCTGATACACTGTGAAAACCCCATACACACCTGGCAGGATCCTGATACTCTGTGAAAGCCCCAGACACACCTTGCAGGATCCTGATACACTGTGAAAACCCCATACACACCTGGCAGGATCCTGATGCACTGTGAAAACCCCATTCACATCTGGCAGTTACCTGATAAACTTTGAAACCCACATACACACCTGGCAGGATCCTGATGAACTGTGAAACCCCCAGACACACCACGCAGGATCCTGATAAACTGTGAAACCCCCATACACACCTGGCAGGATCCTGATGAACTGGGAAACCCCCATACACACCTGGCAGGATCCTGATACACTGTGAAACCCCCATACACATCTTGAAGGATCCTGATGCACTGTGAAAACCCCATACACATCTTGCAGGATCCTGATGCAAAGTGAAAACCCCATTCATATCTGGCAGTTTCCTGATAAACTTTGAAACCCACATACACACCTGGCAGGATCCTGATGAACTGTGAAACCCCCAGACACACCACGCAGGATCCTGATAAACTGTGAAACCCCCATACACACCTGGCAGGATCCTGATGAACTGTGAAACCCCCATACACACCTGGCAGGATCCAGATAAACTGTGAAACCCACATACACGCCTGGCAGGATCCTGATAAACTGTGAAATCCCCATACACACCTGGCAGGATCCCGATACACTGTGAAAACGCCATACACACGTGGCAGGATCCTGATAAACTGTGAAACCCACATACACACCTGGCAGGAGCCTGATACACTGTGAAACCCACATACACACCTGGCAGGATCCTGATCCACTGTGAAAACCCCAGACACACCTGGCAGGATCCTGATCCACTGCGAAAACCCCTTACACACTTGGCAGGATCCTGATACACTGTGAAAACCCCATACACACCTGGCAGGATCCTGATACACTGTGAAACCCCAAACACACCTGGTAGGATCCTGAACCACTGTGAAACCCCATACAAATGTGGCAGGATCCTGATAAACTGTGAAACCCACATAAACACCTGGCAGGATCCTGATGCACTGTGAAATCCCCATACACACCTGGCAGGTTCCTGATCCACTGTGGAAACCCCATACACATCTGGCAGCATCCTGTTACACTGTGAAAACCCCATACACACCTGGCAGGATCCTGATGCACTGTGAAAACCCCATACACACGATGCAGGATCCTGAGACACTGTGAAACCCCCATGCACATCTGGAAGGATCCTGATGCACTGTGAAAACCCCATACACATCTGGCAGGATCCTGATGCACTGTGAAAACCCCATTCACATCTGGTAGGATCCTGAACCACTGTGAAACCCCATACAAATGTGGCAGGATCCTGATAAACTGTGAAACCCACATAAACACCTGGCAGGATCCTGATGCACTGTGAAATCCCCATACACACCTGGCAGGTTCCTGATCCACTGTGGAAACCCCATACACATCTGGCAGGACCCTGATACACTATGAAAACCCCATACACACCTGGCAGGAACCTGATGCACAGTGAAAACCCCATACACACCTGCGAGCATCCTGATACACAGTGAAAACCCCACACACACCTGGCAGGATCCTGATGCACAGTGAAAACCCCAAACACACCTGGCAGGATCCTGATACACTGTGAAAACCCCATACACACCTGGCAGTATCCTGATGCACTGTGAAAACCACATACGCACCTGGCAGGATCCTGATACACTGTGAAAACCCCTCACACACCTGGCAGGACCTTGATAAACTGTGAACACCCCATACACAGCTGGCAGGATCCTGATGCACAGTGAAACCCCAAACACACCTGGTAGGATCCTGAACCACTGTGAAACCCCATACAAATGTGGCAGGATCCTGATAAACTGTGAAACCCACATAAACACCTGGCAGGATCCTGATGCACTGTGAAATCCCCATACACACCTGGCAGGTTCCTGATCCACTGTGGAAACCCCATACACATCTGGCAGGATCCTGATCCACTGCGAAAACCCCTCACACACCTGGCAGGACCTTGATAAACTGTGAACACCCCATACACACCTGGCAGGATCCCGATACACTGTGAAAACGCCATACACACGTGGCAGGATCCTGATAAACTGTGAAACCCACATACACACCTGGCAGGAGCCTGATACACTGTGAAACCCACATACACACCTGGCAGGATCCTGATCCACAGTGAAAACCCCAGACACACCTGGCAGGATCCTGATCCACTGCGAAAACCCCTTACACACTTGGCAGGATCCTGATACACTGTGAAAACCCCATACACACCTGGCAGGATCCTGATACACTGTGAAACCCCAAACACACCTGGTAGGATCCTGAACCACTGTGAAACCCCATACAAATGTGGCAGGATCCTGATAAACTGTGAAACCCACATAAACACCTGGCAGGATCCTGATGCACTGTGAAATCCCCATACACACCTGGCAGGTTCCTGATCCACTGTGGAAACCCCATACACATCTGGCAGCATCCTGTTACACTGTGAAAACCCCATACACACCTGGCAGGATCCTGATGCACTGTGAAAACCCCATACACACGATGCAGGATCCTGAGACACTGTGAAACCCCCATGCACATCTGGAAGGATCCTGATGCACTGTGAAAACCCCATACACATCTGGCAGGATCCTGATGCACTGTGAAAACCCCATTCATATCTGGCAGGTTCCTGATTAACTGTGTAACACACATACACACCTGGCAGGATCCTGATGAACTGTGAAACCCCCAGACACACCAGGCAGGATGCTGATGAACTGTGAAACCCCCATACACACCTGGCAGGATCCTTATGAACTGTGAAACCCCCTTACACACCTGGCAGGATCCTGATAAACTGTGAAACCCACATACACACCTGGCAGGATCCTGATAAACTGTGAAACCCCCATACACACCTGGCAGGATCCTGATACACTGTGAAAACCCCATACACACCTGGCAGGATCCTGATAAATTGTGAAAACCCCAGACACACCTGGCTGGATCCTGATAAACGGTGAAACCCACAGACACACCTGGCAGGATCCTGATACACTGTGAAACACCCATACACACCTGGCATGATCCTGATAAACTGTGAAACCCACATACACACCTGGCAGGATCATGAGACACTGTGAAAACCCCATACACACCTGGCAGGATTCTGATGCACAATGAAAGCCCCATACACACCTGGCAGGGTCCTGGTACACTGTGAAAACCCCACACACACCTGGCAGGATCCTGATGCACAGTGAAAACACCAAACACACCTGGCAGGATCCTGATATACTGTGAAAACCCCATACACACCTGGCAGGATCCTTCTGCACGGTGAAAACCCCACACACACCTGGCAGGATCCTGATACACTGTGAAAACCCCACACACACCTGGTAGTATCCTGATCCACTGTGAAAACCCCTTACACACCTGGCAGAATCCTGATAAAACTGTGAAATCCCCACACACTTGGGAGGATCCTGATACACTGTGAAAACCCCATACACACCTGGCAGGATCCTGATACTCTGTGAAAGCCCCAGACACACCTTGCAGGATCCTGATACACTGTGAAAACCCCATACACACCTGGCAGGATCCTGATGCACTGTGAAAACCCCATTCACATCTGGCAGTTACCTGATAAACTTTGAAACCCACATACACACCTGGCAGGATCCTGATGAACTGTGAAACCCCCAGACACACCACGCAGGATCCTGATAAACTGTGAAACCCCCATACACACCTGGCAGGATCCTGATGAACTGTGAAACCCCCATACACACCTGGCAGGATCCTGATACACTGTGAAACCCCCATACACATCTTGAAGGATCCTGATGCACTGTGAAAACCCCATACACATCTTGCAGGATCCTGATGCAAAGTGAAAACCCCATTCATATCTGGCTGTTTCCTGATAAACTTTGAAACCCACATACACACCTGGCAGGATCCTGATGAACTGTGAAACCCCCAGACACACCACGCAGGATCCTGATAAACTGTGAAACCCCCATACACACCTGGCAGGATCCTGATGAACTGTGAAACCCCCATACACACCTGGCAGGATCCAGATAAACTGTGAAACCCACATACACGCCTGGCAGGATCCTGATAAACTGTGAAACCCCCATACACACCTGGCAGGATCCCGATACACTGTGAAAACGCAATACACACGTGGCAGGATCCTGATAAACTGTGAAACCCACATACACACCTGGCAGGAGCCTGATACACTGTGAAACCCACATACACACCTGGCAGGATCCTGATCCACAGTGAAAACCCCAGACACACCTGGCAGGATCCTGATCCACTGCGAAAACCCCTTACACACTTGGCAGGATCCTGATACACTGTGAAAACCCCATACACACCTGGCAGGATCCTGATACACTGTGAAACCCCAAACACACCTGGTAGGATCCTGAACCACTGTGAAACCCCATACAAATGTGGCAGGATCCTGATAAACTGTGAAACCCACATAAACACCTGGCAGGATCCTGATGCACTGTGAAATCCCCATACACACCTGGCAGGTTCCTGATCCACTGTGGAAACCCCATACACATCTGGCAGCATCCTGTTACACTGTGAAAACCCCATACACACCTGGCAGGATACTGATGCACTGTGAAAACCCCATACACACGATGCAGGATCCTGAGACACTGTGAAACCCCCATGCACATCTGGAGGGATCCTGATGCACTGTGAAAACCCCATTCACATCTGGTAGGATCCTGAACCACTGTGAAACCCCATACAAATGTGGCAGGATCCTGATAAACTGTGAAACCCACATACACACCTGGCAGGATCCTGATGCACTGTGAAATCCCCATACACACCTGGCAGGTTCCTGATCCACTGTGGAAACCCCATACACATCTGGCAGCATCCTGTTACACTGTGAAAACCCCATACACACCTGGCAGGATCCTGATGCACTGTGAAAACCCCATACACACGATGCAGGATCCTGAGACACTGTGAAACCCCCATGCACATCTGGAAGGATCCTGATGCACTGTGAAAACCCCATACACATCTGGCAGGATCCTGATGCACTGTGAAAACCCCATTCACATCTGGCAGGTTCCTGATTAACTGTGTAACACACATACACACCTGGCAGGATCCTGATGAACTGTGAAACCCCCAGACACACCAGGCAGGATGCTGATAAACTGTGAAACCCCCAGACACACCTGGCAGGATCCTTATGAACTGTGAAACCCCCTTACACACCTGGCAGGATCCTGATAAACTGTGAAACCCACATACACACCTGGCAGGATCCTGATAAACTGTGAAACCCCCATACACACCTGGCAGGATCCTGATACACTGTGAAAACCCCATACACACGTGGCAGGATCCTGATCCACTGTGAAACCCCATACAAACCAGGCAGGATCCTGATAAACTGTGAAAAAAACATACACACCTGGCAGGAACCTGATACACTGTGAAACCCACAAGCACACCTGGCAGGATCCTGACACATTGTGAAAACCCCAGACACATCAGGCAGGATCCTGATAAACTGTGAAACCGACATAGACACCAGGCATGATCCTGATACACTGTGAAACCCCATACTCACGTGGCAGGAACCTGATACACTGTGAAACCCCCAGACACATCTGGAAGGATCCTGATGCACTGTGAAAAGCCCATAAACATCTGGCAGCATCCTGATGCACAGTGAAAACCCCATTCACATCTGGCAGGATCCTGATAAACTGTGAAACCCACATACACACCTGGCAGGATCCTGATAAACAGTGAAACCCCCAGACACACCAGGCAGTATCCCGATAAACTGTGAAACCCCCATACACACCTGGCAGGTTTCTGACAAACTGTGAAACCCACATACACAGCTGGCAGGAAACTGATAAACTGTGAAACCAACATACACACCTGGCAGGATCCTGATTAACAGTGAAACCCCCATACACACCTGGCAGGATCCTGATAAATTGTGAAAACCCCAGACACACCTGGCTGGATCCTGATAAACGGTGAAACCCACAGACACACCTGGCAGGATCCTGATACACTGTGAAACACCCATACACACCTGGCATGATCCTGATAAACTGTGAAACCCACATACACACCTGGCAGGATCATGAGACACTGTGAAAACCCCATACACACCTGGCAGGATTCTGATGCACAATGAAAGCCCCATACACACCTGGCAGGGTCCTGGTACACTGTGAAAACCCCACACACACCTGGCAGGATCCTGATGCACAGTGAAAACACCAAACACACCTGGCAGGATCCTGATATACTGTGAAAACCCCATACACACCTGGCAGGATCCTTCTGCACGGTGAAAACCCCACACACACCTGGCAGGATCCTGATACACTGTGAAAACCCCACACACACCTGGTAGTATCCTGATCCACTGTGAAAACCCCTTACACACCTGGCAGAATCCTGATAAAACTGTGAAATCCCCACACACTTGGGAGGATCCTGATACACTGTGAAAACCCCATACACACCTGGCAGGATCCTGATACTCTGTGAAAGCCCCAGACACACCTTGCAGGATCCTGATACACTGTGAAAACCCCATACACACCTGGCAGGATCCTGATGCACTGTGAAAACCCCATTCACATCTGGCAGTTACCTGATAAACTTTGAAACCCACATACACACCTGGCAGGATCCTGATGAACTGTGAAACCCCCAGACACACCACGCAGGATCCTGATAAACTGTGAAACCCCCATACACACCTGGCAGGATCCTGATGAACTGTGAAACCCCCATACACACCTGGCAGGATCCTGAGACACTGTGAAACCCCCATACACATCTTGAAGGATCCTGATGCACTGTGAAAACCCCATACACATCTTGCAGGATCCTGATGCAAAGTGAAAACCCCATTCATATCTGGCAGTTTCCTGATAAACTTTGAAACCCACATACACACCTGGCAGGATCCTGATGAACTGTGAAACCCCCAGACACACCACGCAGGATCCTGATAAACTGTGAAACCCCCATACACACCTGGCAGGATCCTGATGAACTGTGAAACCCCCATACACACCTGGCAGGATCCCGATACACTGTGAAAACGCCATACACACGTGGCAGGATCCTGATAAACTGTGAAACCCACATACACACCTGGCAGGAGCCTGATACACTGTGAAACCCACATACACACCTGGCAGGATCCTGATCCACTGTGAAAACCCCAGACACACCTGGCAGGATCCTGATCCACTGCGAAAACCCCTTACACACTTGGCAGGATCCTGATACACTGTGAAAACCCCATACACACCTGGCAGGATCCTGATACACTGTGAAAACACCATACACAACTGACAGGATCCTGATCCACTGTATATACCCCATACGCACCTGGCAGGACGCCGATAAACTGTGAAACCACCATACACACCTGGCAGGATCCTGATAAACTGCGAAACGCCCATCCACACCTGGCAGGATCCTGATATGCTGTGAAAACCCATACACACCTGGCAGGATCCTGAGATGCTGTGAAACCCCCATACACACCTGGCAGGAGCCTGATGCACTGTGAAATCCCCGTACACACCTGGCAGGTTCCTGATGCACAGTGAAACCCCATTCACATCTGGCAGGATCCTGAGACACAGTGAAACCCCATTCACATCTGGCAGGATCCTGATACAATGTGAAAACCCCATACACACCTGGCAGGATCGTGATACACTGTGAAACCCCATACACACCTGGCAGGATCCTGATACACAGTGACACCCCCATACACACCTGGCAGGATCCTGATCCACTGTGAAAACTCCTTACACGCCTGGCAGGACCTTGATAAACTGTGAACACCCCATACACACCTGGCAGGATCCTGATACACTGTGAAATCCCTGACATACCTGGCAGGATCCTGATCCACTGTGAAAACCCTTTACACACCTGGCAGGATCCAGATCCACTGTGAAAACTCCATACACATCTGTCAGGATACTGATCCACTGTGAAAACCCCGTACACACCTGGCAGGATCCTGATCCACTGTGAAACCCCATTCACATCTGGCAGGATCCTGATAAACTGTGAAACCCACATACACACCTGGCAGGATCCTGATACACTGTCAATACCCCATACACACCTAGCATGATCCTGATGCACAGTGAAACCCCAGACACACCTGGCAGGTTCCTGAACCACTGTGAAACCCCGTGCACACGTAGCAGGATCCTGATAAACTGTGAAACCCACATACACACCTGGCAGGATCCTGATGCAATGTGAAATCCCCGTAGACACCTGGCAGGTTCCTGATCCACTGTGAAAACCCCATACACATCTGGCAGGATCCTGATACACTGTGAAAACCCCATACACACCTGGCAGGATCCTGATACACTGTGAAGAACCGCGTACACATCTGGCAGGATCCTGATACGCTGTGAAAACCCCATACACACCTGGCAGGATGCTGATACACTGTGAAAACCCCGTACACACCTGGCAGGATCCTGATGCACAGTGAATACCCCAAACACACCTGGCAGGATCCTGAAACACTGTGAAACCCCACACACATTAGGCAGGATCCTGATAAAATGTGGAACCCCCAAACACACCTGGCAGGATCCTGAAAAACTGTGAAACCCACATAGACACCTGGCAGGATCCTGATCCACTGTGAAACCCCATACACACCAGGCAGGATCCTGATGCACTGTGAAACCCCCATACACACCTGGCAGGATCCTGATACACTGTGAAAACCCCATACACACGTGGCAGGATCCTGATCCACTGTGAAACCCCATACACACCAGGCAGGATCCTGATAAACTGTGAAACCCACATACACACCTGGCAGGAACCTGATACACTGTGAAACCCACAAGCACACCTGGCAGGATCCTGACACATTGTGAAAACCCCAGACACACCAGGCAGGATCCAGATAAACTGTGAATCCGACATATACACCAGGCATGATCCTGACAAACTGTGAAACCCCATACTCACGTGGCAGGATCCTGATACACTGTGAAACCCCCAGACACATCTGGAAGGATCCTGATGCACTGTGAAAAGCCCATAAACATTTGGCAGCATCCTGATGCACTTTGAAAACCCCTTTCACATCTGGCAGGATCCTGATAAACTGTGAAATCCACATACACACCTGGCAGGATCCTGATAAACAGTGAAACCCCCAGACACACCAGGCAGTATCCCGATAAACTGTGAAACCCCCATACACACCTGGCAGGTTTCAGACAAACTGTGAAACCCCCATACACACCTGGCAGGAAACTGATAAACTGTGAAACCAACATACACACCTGGCAGGATCCTGATTAACAGTGAAACCCCCATACACACCTGGCAGGATCCTGATAAATTGTGAAAACCCCAGACACACCTGGCTGGATCCTAATAAACGGTGAAACCCACAGACACACCTGGCAGGATCCTGATACACTGTGAAACACCCATACACACCTGGCATGATCCTGATAAACTGTGAAACCCACATACACACCTGGCAGGATCATGAGACACTGCGAAAACCCCATACACACATGGCAGGATTCTGATGCACAATGAAAGCCCCATACACACCTGGCAGGGTCCTGATACACTGTGAAAACCCCACACACACCTGGCAGGATCCTGATGCACAGTGAAAACACCAAACACACCTGGCAGGATCCTGATATACTGTGAAAACCCCATACACACCTGGCAGGATCGTTATGCACTGTGAAAACCCCACACACACCTGGCAGGATCCTGATACAATGTGAAAACCCCACACCCACCTGGTAGTATCCTGATCCACTGTGAAAACCCCTTACACACCTGGCAGGATCCTGATAAAACTGTGAAAACCCCACACACTTGGGAGGATCCTGATACACTGTGAAAACCCCATACACACCTTGCAGGATCCTGATACACTGTGAAAACCCCATACACACCTGGCAGGATCCTGATGCACTGTGAAAATCCCATTCACATCTGGCAGTTTCCTGATATCCTTTGAAACCCACATACACACCTGGCAGGATCCTGATGAACTGTGAAACGCCCAGACACACCACGCAGGATCCTGATAAACTGTGAAACCCCCATACACACCTGGCAGGATCCTGATGAACTGTGAAACCCCCATACACACCTGGCAGGATCCTGATACACTGTGAAACCCCCTTACACATCTTGAAGGATCCTGATGCACTGTGAAAAACCCATACACATCTGGCAGGATCCTGATGCACTGTGAAAACCCCATTCACATCTGGCAGTTTCCTGATAAACTTTGAAACCCACATACACACCTGGCAGGATCCTGATGAACTGTGAAACCCCCAGACACACCACGCAGGATCCTGATAAACTGTGAAACCCCCATGCACACCTGGCAGGATCCTGATGAGCTGTGAAACCCCCATACACACCTGGCAGGATCCAGATAAACTGTGAAACCCACATACACGCCTGGCAGGATCCTGATAAACTGTGAAACCCCCATACACACCTGGCAGGATCCTGATACACTGTGAAAACGCCATACACACGTGGCAGGATCCTGATCCACTGTGAAACCCCATACACACCTGGCAGGATCCTGATAAACTGTGAAACCCACATACACACCTGGCAGGAGCCTGATACACTGTGAAACCCACATACACACCTGGCAGGATCCTGATCCACTGTGAAAACCCCATACACACCTGGCAGGATCCTGATCCACTGCGAAAACCCCTTACACACTTGGCAGGATCCTGTTACACTGTGAAAACCCCATACACACCTGGCAGGATCCTGATACACTGTGAAAACACCATACACAACTGGCAGGATCCTGATCCACTGTATATACCCCATACGCACCTGGCAGGATGCCGATAAGCTGTGAAACCACCATACACACCTGGCAGGATCCTGATAAACTGCGAAACGCCCATAGGAACCTGGCAGGATCCTGATATGCTGTGAAAACCCATACACACCTGGCAGGATCCTGATACTCTGTGAAAGCCCCAGACACACCTTGCAGGATCCTGATACACTGTGAAAACCCCATACACACCTGGCAGGATCCTGATGCACTGTGAAAACCCCATTCACATCTGGCAGTTACCTGATAAACTTTGAAACCCACATACACACCTGGCAGGATCCTGATGAACTGTGAAACCCCCAGACACACCACGCAGGATCCTGATAAACTGTGAAACCCCCATACACACCTGGCAGGATCCTGATGAACTGTGAAACCCCCATACACACCTGGCAGGATCCTGATACACTGTGAAACCCCCATACACATCTTGAAGGATCCTGATGCACTGTGAAAACCCCATACACATCTTGCAGGATCCTGATGCAAAGTGAAAAGCCCATTCATATCTGGCAGTATCCTGATAAACTTTGAAACCCACATACACACCTGGCAGGATCCTGATGAACTGTGAAACCCCCAGACACACCACGCAGGATCCTAATAAACTGTGAAACCCCCATACACACCTGGCAGGATCCTGATGAACTGTGAAACCCCCATACACACCTGGCAGGATCCAGATAAACTGTGAAACCCACATACACGCCTGGCAGGATCCTGATAAACTGTGAAACCCCCATACACACCTGGCAGGATCCCGATACACTGTGAAAACGCCATACACACGTGGCAGGATCCTGATAAACTGTGAAACCCACATACACACCTGGCAGGAGCCTGATACACTGTGAAACCCACATACACACCTGGCAGGATCCTGATCCACTGTGAAAACCCCAGACACACCTGGCAGGATCCTGATCCACTGCGAAAACCCCTTACACACTTGGCAGGATCCTGATACACTGTGAAAACCCCATACACACCTGGCAGGATCCTGATACACTGTGAAACCCCAAACACACCTGGTAGGATCCTGAACCACTGTGAAACCCCATACAAATGTGGCAGGATCCTGATAAACTGTGAAACCCACATAAACACCTGGCAGGATCCTGATGCACTGTGAAATCCCCATACACACCTGGCAGATTCCTGATCCACTGTGGAAACCCCATACACATCTGGCAGCATCCTGTTACACTGTGAAAACCCCATACACACCTGGCAGGATCCTGATGCACTGTGAAAACCCCATACACACGATGCAGGATCCTGAGACACTGTGAAACCCCCATGCACATCTGGAAGGATCCTGATGCACTGTGAAAACCCCATACACATCTGGCAGGATCCTGATGCACTGTGAAAACCCCATTCACATCTGGCAGGTTCCTGATTAACTGTGTAACACACATACACACCTGGCAGGATCCTGATGAACTGTGAAACCCCCAGACACACCAGGCAGGATGCTGATAAACTGTGAAACCCCCATACACACCTGGCAGGATCCTTATGAACTGTGAAACCCCCTTACACACCTGGCAGGATCCTGATAAACTGTGAAACCCACATACACACCTGGCAGGATCCTGATAAACTGTGAAACCCCCATACACACCTGGCAGGATCCTGATACACTGTGAAAACCCCATACACACGTGGCAGGATCCTGATCCACTGTGAAACCCCATACACACCAGGCAGGATCCTGATAAACTGTGAAAAAAACATACACACCTGGCAGGAACCTGATACACTGTGAAACCCACAAGCACACCTGGCAGGATCCTGACACATTGTGAAAACCCCAGACACATCAGGCAGGATCCTGATAAACTGTGAAACCGACATAGACACCAGGCATGATCCTGATACACTGTGAAACCCCATACTCACGTGGCAGGAACCTGATACACTGTGAAACCCCCAGACACATCTGGAAGGATCCTGATGCACTGTGAAAAGCCCATAAACATCTGGCAGCATCCTGATGCACAGTGAAAACCCCATTCACATCTGGCAGGATCCTGATACACTGTGAAACCCACATACACACCTGGCAGGATCCTGATAAACAGTGAAACCCCCAGACACACCAGGCAGTATCCCGATAAACTGTGAAACCCCCATACACACCTGGCAGGTTTCTGACAAACTGTGAAACCCACATACACAGCTGGCAGGAAACTGATAAACTGTGAAACCAACATACACACCTGGCAGGATCCTGATTAACAGTGAAACCCCCATACACACCTGGCAGGATCCTGATAAATTGTGAAAACCCCAGACACACCTGGCTGGATCCTGATAAACGGTGAAACCCACAGACACACCTGGCAGGATCCTGATACACTGTGAAACACCCATACACACCTGGCATGATCCTGATAAACTGTGAAACCCACATACACACCTGGCAGGATCATGAGACACTGTGAAAACCCCATACACACCTGGCAGGATCCTGATACACTGTGAACAACCGCGTACACACCTGGCAGGATCCTGATACACTGTGAAAACCCCATACACACCTGGCAGGATGCTGATACACTGTGAAAACCCCGTACACACCTGGCAGGATCCTGATGCACAGTGAATACCCCAAACACACCTGGCAGGACCCTGAAACAATGTGAAACCCCACACACATTAGGCAGGATCCTGATAAAATGTGGAACCCCCAAACACACCTGGCAGGATCCTGAAAAACTGTGAAACCCACATAGACACCTGGCAGGATCCTGATCCACTGTGAAACCCCATACACACCAGGCAGGATCCTGATGCACTGTGAAACCCCCATACACACCTGGCAGGATCCTGATACACTGTGAAAACCCCATACACACGTGGCAGGATCCTGATCCACTGTGAAACCCCATACACACCAGGCAGGATCCTGATAAACTGTGAAACCCACATACACACCTGGCAGGAACCTGATACACTGTGAAACCCACAAGCACACCTGGCAGGATCCTGACACATTGTGAAAACCCCAGACACACCAGGCAGGATCCTGATAAACTGTGAATCCGACATATACACCAGGCATGATCCTGACAAACTGTGAAACCCCATACTCACGTGGCAGGATCCTGATACACTGTGAAACCCCCAGACACATCTGGAAGGATCCTGATGCACTGTGAAAAGCCCATAAACATTTGGCAGCATCCTGATGCACTTTGAAAACCCCTTTCACATCTGGCAGGATCCTGATAAACTGTGAAATCCACATACACACCTGGCAGGATCCTGATAAACAGTGAAACCCCCAGACACACCAGGCAGTATCCCGATAAACTGTGAAACCCCCATACACACCTGGCAGGTTTCAGACAAACTGTGAAACCCCCATACACACCTGGCAGGAAACTGATAAACTGTGAAACCAACATACACACCTGGCAGGATCCTGATTAACAGTGAAACCCCCATACACACCTGGCAGGATCCTGATAAATTGTGAAAACCCCAGACACACCTGGCTGGATCCTAATAAACGGTGAAACCCACAGACACACCTGGCAGGATCCTGATACACTGTGAAACACCCATACACACCTGGCATGATCCTGATAAACTGTGAAACCCACATACACACGTGGCAGGATCATGAGACACTGTGAAAACCCCATACACACATGGCAGGATTCTGATGCACAATGAAAGCCCCATACACTCCTGGCAGGGTCCTGATACACTGTGAAAACCCCACACACACCTGGCAGGATCCTGATGCACAGTGAAAACACCAAACACACCTGGCAGGATCCTGATATACTGTGAAAACCCCATACACACCTGGCAGGATCGTTATGCACTGTGAAAACCCCACACACACCTGGCAGGATCCTGATACAATGTGAAAACCCCACACCCACCTGGTAGTATCCTGATCCACTGTGAAAACCCCTTACACACCTGGCAGGATCCTGATAAAACTGTGAAAACCCCACACACTTGGGAGGATCCTGATACACTGTGAAAACCCCATACACACCTTGCAGGATCCTGATACACTGTGAAAACCCCATACACACCTGGCAGGATCCTGATGCACTGTGAAAAGCCCATTCACATCTGGCAGTTTCCTGATATCCTTTGAAACCCACATACACACCTGGCAGGATCCTGATGAACTGTGAAACCCCCAGACACACCACGCAGGATCCTGATAAACTGTGAAACCCCCATGCACACCTGGCAGGATCCTGATGAGCTGTGAAACCCCCATACACACCTGGCAGGATCCAGATAAACTGTGAAACCCACATACACGCCTGGCAGGATCCTGATAAACTGTGAAACCCCCATACACACCTGGCAGGATCCTGATACACTGTGAAAACGCCATACACACGTGGCAGGATCCTGATCCACTGTGAAACCCCATACACACCTGGCAGGATCCTGATAAACTGTGAAACCCACATACACACCTGGCAGGAGCCTGATACACTGTGAAACCCACATACACACCTGGCAGGATCCTGATCCACTGTGAAAACCCCATACACACCTGGCAGGATCCTGATCCACTGCGAAAACCCCTTACACACTTGGCAGGATCCTGTTACACTGTGAAAACCCCATACACACCTGGCAGGATCCTGATACACTGTAAAAACACCATACACAACTGGCAGGATCCTGATCCACTGTATATACCCCATACGCACCTGGCAGGATGCCGATAAGCTGTGAAACCACCATACACACCTGGCAGGATCCTGATAAACTGCGAAACGCCCATAGGAACCTGGCAGGAACCTGATATGCTGTGAAAACCCATACACACCTGGCAGGATCCTGATACTCTGTGAAAGCCCCAGACACACCTTGCAGGATCCTGATACACTGTGAAAACCCCATACACACCTGGCAGGATCCTGATGCACTGTGAAAACCCCATTCACATCTGGCAGTTACCTGATAAACTTTGAAACCCACATACACACCTGGCAGGATCCTGATGAACTGTGAAACCCCCAGACACACCACGCAGGATCCTGATAAACTGTGAAACCCCCATACACACCTGGCAGGATCCTGATGAACTGTGAAACCCCCATACACACCTGGCAGGATCCTGATACACTGTGAAACCCCCATACACATCTTGAAGGATCCTGATGCACTGTGAAAACCCCATACACATCTTGCAGGATCCTGATGCAAAGTGAAAACCCCATTCATATCTGGCAGTTTCCTGATAAACTTTGAAACCCACATACACACCTGGCAGGATCCTGATGAACTGTGAAACCCCCAGACACACCACGCAGGATCCTGATAAACTGTGAAAACCCCAGACACACCTGGCTGGATCCTGATAAACGGTGAAACCCACAGACACACCTGGCAGGATCCTGATACACTGTGAAACACCCATACACACCTGGCATGATCCTGATAAACTGTGAAACCCACATACACACCTGGCAGGATCATGAGACACTGTGAAAACCCCATACACACCTGGCAGGATCCTGATACACTGTGAACAACCGCGTACACACCTGGCAGGATCCTGATACACTGTGAAAACCCCATACACACCTGGCAGGATGCTGATACACTGTGAAAACCCCGTACACACCTGGCAGGATCCTGATGCACAGTGAATACCCCAAACACACCTGGCAGGATCCTGAAACACTGTGAAACCCCACACACATTAGGCAGGATCCTGATAAAATGTGGAACCCCCAAACACACCTGGCAGGATCCTGAAAAACTGTGAAACCCACATAGACACCTGGCAGGATCCTGATCCACTGTGAAACCCCATACACACCAGGAAGGATCCTGATGCACTGTGAAACCCCCATACACACCTGGCAGGATCCTGATACACTGTGAAAACCCCATACACACGTGGCAGGATCCTGATCCACTGTGAAACCCCATACACACCAGGCAGGATCCTGATAAACTGTGAAACCCACATACACACCAGGCATGATCCTGACAAACTGTGAAACCCCATACTCACGTGGCAGGATCCTGATACACTGTGAAACCCCCAGACACATCTGGAAGGATCCTGATGCACTGTGAAAAGCCCATAAACATTTGGCAGCATCCTGATGCACTTTGAAAACCCCTTTCACATCTGGCAGGATCCTGATAAACTGTGAAATCCACATACACACCTGGCAGGATCCTGATAAACAGTGAAACCCCCAGACACACCAGGCAGTATCCCGATAAACTGTGAAACCCCCATACACACCTGGCAGGTTTCAGACAAACTGTGAAACCCCCATACACACCTGGCAGGAAACTGATAAACTGTGAAACCAACATACACACCTGGCAGGATCCTGATTAACAGTGAAACCCCCATACACACCTGGCAGGATCCTGATAAATTGTGAAAACCCCAGACACACCTGGCTGGATCCTAATAAACTGTGAAACCCACAGACACACCTGGCAGGATCCTGATACACTGTGAAACACCCATACACACCTGGCATGATCCTGATAAACTGTGAAACCCACATACACACCTGGCAGGATCATGAGACACTGTGAAAACCCCATACACACATGGCAGGATTCTGATGCACAATGAAAGCCCCATACACACCTGGCAGGGTCCTGATACACTGTGAAAACCCCACACACACCTGGCAGGATCCTGATGCACAGTGAATACCCCAAACACACCTGGCAGGATCCTGAAACACTGTGAAACCCCACACACATTAGGCAGGATCCTGATAAAATGTGGAACCCCCAAACACACCTGGCAGGATCCTGAAAAACTGTGAAACCCACATAGACACCTGGCAGGATCCTGATCCACTGTGAAACCCCATACACACCAGGCAGGATCCTGATGCACTGTGAAACCCCCATACACACCTGGCAGGATCCTGATACACTGTGAAAACCCCATACACACGTGGCAGGATCCTGATCCACTGTGAAACCCCATACACACCAGGCAGGATCCTGATAAACTGTGAAACCCACATACACACCAGGCATGATCCTGACAAACTGTGAAACCCCATACTCACGTGGCAGGATCCTGATACACTGTGAAACCCCCAGACACATCTGGAAGGATCCTGATGCACTGTGAAAAGCCCATAAACATTTGGCAGCATCCTGATGCACTTTGAAAACCCCTTTCACATCTGGCAGGATCCTGATAAACTGTGAAATCCACATACACACCTGGCAGGATCCTGATAAACAGTGAAACCCCCAGACACACCAGGCAGTATCCCGATAAACTGTGAAACCCCCATACACACCTGGCAGGTTTCAGACAAACTGTGAAACCCCCATACACACCTGGCAGGAAACTGATAAACTGTGAAACCAACATACACACCTGGCAGGATCCTGATTAACAGTGAAACCCCCATACACACCTGGCAGGATCCTGATAAATTGTGAAAACCCCAGACACACCTGGCTGGATCCTAATAAACGGTGAAACCCACAGACACACCTGGCAGGATCTTGATACACTGTGAAACACCCATACACACCTGGCATGATCCTGATAAACTGTGAAACCCACATACACACCTGGCAGGATCATGAGACACTGTGAAAACCCCATACACACATGGCAGGATTCTGATGCACAATGAAAGCCCCATACACACCTGGCAGGGTCCTGATACACTGTGAAAACCCCACACACACCTGGCAGGATCCTGATGCACAGTGAAAACACCAAACACACCTGGCAGGATCCTGATATACTGTGAAAACCCCATACACACCTGGCAGGATCGTTATGCACTGTGAAAACCCCACACACACCTGGCAGGATCCTGATACAATGTGAAAACCCCACACACACCTGGTAGTATCCTGATCCACTGTGAAAACCCCTTACACACCTGGCAGGATCCTGATAAAACTGTGAAAACCCCACACACTTGGGAGGATCCTGATACACTGTGAAAACCCCATACACACCTTGCAGGATCCTGATACACTGTGAAAACCCCATGCACACCTGGCAGGATCCTGATGCACTGTGAAAAGCCCATTCACATCTGGCAGTTTCCTGATATCCTTTGAAACCCACATACACACCTGGCAGGATCCTGATGAACTGTGAAACCCCCAGACACACCACGCAGGATCCTGATAAACTGTGAAACCCCCATACACACCTGGCAGGATCCTGATGAACTGTGAAACCCCCATACACACCTGGCAGGATCCTGATACACTGTGAAACCCCCTTACACATCTTGAAGGATCCTGATGCACTGTGAAAAACCCATACACATCTGGCAGGATCCTGATGCACTGTGAAAACCCCATTCACATCTGGCAGTTTCCTGATAAACTGTGAAACCCACATACACACCTGGCAGGATCCTGATGAACTGTGAAACCCCCAGACACACCACGCAGGATCCTGATAAACTGTGAAACCCCCATGCACACCTGGCAGGATCCTGATGAGCTGTGAAACCCCCATACACACCTGGCAGTATCCAGATAAACTGTGAAACCCACATACACGCCTGGCAGGATCCTGATAAACTGTGAAACCCCCATACACACCTGGCAGGATCCTGATACACTGTGAAAA
This sequence comes from Heterodontus francisci, assembly GCF_036365525.1. Classification (NCBI taxonomy): domain Eukaryota; kingdom Metazoa; phylum Chordata; class Chondrichthyes; order Heterodontiformes; family Heterodontidae; genus Heterodontus; species Heterodontus francisci. The sequence goes on from NW_027142007.1 coordinate 146,137, forward strand.
CGCCATACACACGTGGCAGGATCCTGATCCACTGTGAAACCCCATACACACCTGGCAGGATCCTGATAAACTGTGAAACCCACATACACACCTGGCAGGAGCCTGATACACTGTGAAACCCACATACACACCTGGCAGGATCCTGATCCACTGTGAAAACCCCATACACACCTGGCAGGATCCTGATCCACTGCGAAAACCCCTTACACACTTGGCAGGATCCTGTTACACTGTGAAAACCCCATACACACCTGGCAGGATCCTGATACACTGTGAAAACACCATACACAACTGGCAGGATCCTGATCCACTGTATATACCCCATACGCACCTGGCAGGATGCCGATAAGCTGTGAAACCACCATACACACCTGGCAGGATCCTGATAAACTGCGAAACGCCCATAGGAACCTGGCAGGATCCTGATATGCTGTGAAAACCCATACACACCTGGCAGGATCCTGATACTCTGTGAAAGCCCCAGACACACCTTGCAGGATCCTGATACACTGTGAAAACCCCATACACACCTGGCAGGATCCTGATGCACTGTGAAAACCCCATTCACATCTGGCAGTTACCTGATAAACTTTGAAACCCACATACACACCTGGCAGGATCCTGATGAACTGTGAAACCCCCATACACACCTGGCAGGATCCTGATACTCTGTGAAAGCCCCAGACACACCTTGCAGGATCCTGATACACTGTGAAAACCCCATACACACCTGGCAGGATCCTGATGAACCGTGAAACCCCCAGACACACCACGCAGGATCCTGATAAACTGTGAAACCCCCATACACACCTGGCAGGATCCTGATGAACTGTGAAACCCCCATACACACCTGGCAGGATCCTGATACACTGTGAAACCCCCATACACATCTTGAAGGATCCTGATGAACTGTGAAAACCCCATACACATCTTGCAGGATCCTGATGCAAAGTGAAAACCCCATTCATATCTGGCAGTTTCCTGATAAACTTTGAAACCCACATACACACCTGGCAGGATCCTGATGAACTGTGAAACCCCCAGACACACCACGCAGGATCCTGATAAACTGTGAAACCCCCATACACACCTGGCAGGATCCTGATGAACTGTGAAACCCCGATGCACACCTGGCAGGATCCAGATAAACTGTGAAACCCACATACACGCCTGGCAGGATCCTGATAAACTGTGAAACCCCCATACACACCTGGCAGGATCCTGATACACTGTGAAACCCCCATACACATCTTGAAGGATCCTGAACCCCCATACACACCTGGCAGGATCCCGATACACTGTGAAAACGCCATACACACGTGGCAGGATCCTGATAAACTGTGAAACCCACATACACACCTGGCAGGAGCCTGATACACTGTGAAACCCACATACACACCTGGCAGGATCCTGATCCACTGTGAAAACCCCAGACACACCTGGCAGGATCCTGATCCACTGCGAAAACCCCTTACACACTTGGCAGGATCCTGATACACTGTGAAAACCCCATACACACCTGGCAGGATCCTGATACACTGTGAAACCCCAAACACACCTGGTAGGATCCTGAACCACTGTGAAACCCCATACAAATGTGGCAGGATCCTGATAAACTGTGAAACCCACATAAACACCTGGCAGGATCCTGATGCACTGTGAAATCCCCATACACACCTGGCAGGTTCCTGATCCACTGTGGAAACCCCATACACATCTGGCAGCATCCTGTTACACTGTGAAAACCCCATACACACCTGGCAGGATCCTGATGCACTGTGAAAACCCCATACACACGATGCAGGATCCTGAGACACTGTGAAACCCCCATGCACATCTGGAAGGATCCTGATGCACTGTGAAAACCCCATACACATCTGGCAGGATCCTGATGCACTGTGAAAACCCCATTCACATCTGGCAGGTTCCTGATTAACTGTGTAACACACATACACACCTGGCAGGATCCTGATGAACTGTGAAACCCCCAGACACACCAGGCAGGATGCTGATAAACTGTGAAACCCCCATACACACCTGGCAGGATCCTTATGAACTGTGAAACCCCCTTACACACCTGGCAGGATCCTGATAAACTGTGAAACCCACATACACACCTGGCAGGATCCTGATAAACTGTGAAACCCCCATACACACCTGGCAGGATCCTGATACACTGTGAAAACCCCATACACACGTGGCAGGATCCTGATCCACTGTGAAACCCCATACACACCTGGCAGGATCCTGATAAACTGTGAAAAAAACATACACACCTGGCAGGAACCTGATACACTGTGAAACCCACAAGCACACCTGGCAGGATCCTGACACATTGTGAAAACCCCAGACACATCAGGCAGGATCCTGATAAACTGTGAAACCGACATAGACAAAAGGCATGATCCTGATACACTGTGAAACCCCATACTCACGTGGCAGGAACCTGATACACTGTGAAACCCCCAGACACATCTGGAAGGATCCTGATGCACTGTGAAAAGCCCATAAACATCTGGCAGCATCCTGATGCACAGTGAAAACCCCATTCACATCTGGCAGGATCCTGATAAACTGTGAAACCCACATACACACCTGGCAGGATCCTGATAAACAGTGAAACCCCCAGACACACCAGGCAGTATCCCGATAAACTGTGAAACCCCCATACACACCTGGCAGGTTTCTGACAAACTGTGAAACCCACATACACAGCTGGCAGGAAACTGATAAACTGTGAAACCAACATACACACCTGGCAGGATCCTGATTAACAGTGAAACCCCCATACACACCTGGCAGGATCCTGATAAATTGTGAAAACCCCAGACACACCTGGCTGGATCCTGATAAACGGTGAAACCCACAGACACACCTGGCAGGATCCTGATACACTGTGAAACACCCATACACACCTGGCATGATCCTGATAAACTGTGAAACCCACATACACACCTGGCAGGATCATGAGACACTGTGAAAACCCCATACACACCTGGCAGGATTCTGATGCACAATGAAAGCCCCATACACACCTGGCAGGGTCCTGGTACACTGTGAAAACCCCACACACACCTGGCAGGATCCTGATGCACAGTGAAAACACCAAACACACCTGGCAGGATCCTGATATACTGTGAAAACCCCATACACACCTGGCAGGATCCTTCTGCACGGTGAAAACCCCACACACACCTGGCAGGATCCTGATACACTGTGAAAACCCCACACACACCTGGTAGTATCCTGATACACTGTGAAAACCCCACACACACCTGGTAGTATCCTGATCCACTGTGAAAACCCCTTACACACCTGGCAGAATCCTGATAAAACTGTGAAATCCCCACACACTTGGGAGGATCCTGATACACTGTGAAAACCCCATACACACCTGGCAGGATCCTGATACTCTGTGAAAGCCCCAGACACACCTTGCAGGATCCTGATACACTGTGAAAACCCCATACACACCTGGCAGGATCCTGATGCACTGTGAAAACCCCATTCACATCTGGCAGTTACCTGATAAACTTTGAAACCCACATACACACCTGGCAGGATCCTGATGAACTGTGAAACCCCCAGACACACCACGCAGGATCCTGATAAACTGTGAAACCCCCATACACACCTGGCAGGATCCTTATGAACTGTGAAACCCCCATACACACCTGGCAGGATCCTGATACACTGTGAAACCCCCATACACATCTTGAAGGATCCTGATGCACTGTGAAAACCCCATACACATCTTGCAGGATCCTGATGCAAAGTGAAAACCCCATTCATATCTGGCAGTTTCCTGATAAACTTTGAAACCCACATACACACCTGGCAGGATCCTGATGAACTGTGAAACCCCCAGACACACCACGCAGGATCCTGATAAACTGTGAAACCCCCATACACACCTGGCAGGATCCTGATGAACTGTGAAACCCCCATACACACCTGGCAAGATCCAGATAAACTGTGAAACCCACATACACGCCTGGCAGGATCCTGATAAACTGTGAAACCCCCATACACACCTGGCAGGATCCCGATACACTGTGAAAACGCCATACACACGTGGCAGGATCCTGATAAACTGTGAAACCCACATACACACCTGGCAGGAGCCTGATACACTGTGAAACCCACATACACACCTGGCAGGATCCTGATCCACTGTGAAAACCCCAGACACACCTGGCAGGATCCTGATCCACTGCGAAAACCCCTTACACACTTGGCAGGATCCTGATACACTGTGAAAACCCCATACACACCTGGCAGGATCCTGATACACTGTGAAAACACCATACACAACTGACAGGATCCTGATCCACTGTATATACCCCATACGCACCTGGCAGGATGCCGATAAACTGTGAAACCACCATACACACCTGGCAGGATCCTGATAAACTGCGAAACGCCCATCCACACCTGGCAGGATCCTGATATGCTGTGAAAACCCATACACACCTGGCAGGATCCTGAGATGCTGTGAAACCCCCATACACACCTGGCAGGAGCCTGATGCACTGTGAAATCCCCGTACACACCTGGCAGGTTCCTGATGCACAGTGAAACCCCATTCACATCTGGCAGGATCCTGAGACACAGTGAAACCCCATTCACATCTGGCAGGATCCTGATACACTGTGAAAACCCCATACACACCTGGCAGGATCGTGATACACTGTGAAACCCCATACACACCTGGCAGGATCCTGATACACAGTGACACCCCCATACACACCTGGCAGGATCCTGATCCACTGTGAAAACTCCTTACACGCCTGGCAGGACCTTGATAAACTGTGAAACCCCCATACACACCTGGCAGGATCCTGATACACTGTGAAAACGCCATACACACGTGGCAGGATCCTGATAAACTGTGAAACCCACATACACACCTGGCAGGAGCCTGATACACTGTGAAACCCACATACACACCTGGCAGGATCCTGATCCACTGTGAAAACCCCAGACACACCTGGCAGGATCCTGATCCACTGCGAAAACCCCTTACACACTTGGCAGGATCCTGATACACTGTGAAAACCCCATACACACCTGGCAGGATCCTGATACACTGTGAAAACACCATACACAACTGACAGGATCCTGATCCACTGTATATACCCCATACGCACCTGGCAGGATGCCGATAAACTGTGAAACCACCATACACACCTGGCAGGATCCTGATAAACTGCGAAACGCCCATCCACACCTGGCAGGATCCTGATATGCTGTGAAAACCCATACACACCTGGCAGGATCCTGAGATGCTGTGAAACCCCCATACACACCTGGCAGGAGCCTGATGCACTGTGAAATCCCCGTACACACCTGGCAGGTTCCTGATGCACAGTGAAACCCCATTCACATCTGGCAGGATCCTGAGACACAGTGAAACCCCATTCACATCTGGCAGGATCCTGATACACTGTGAAAACCCCATACACACCTGGCAGGATCGTGATACACTGTGAAACCCCATACACACCTGGCAGGATCCTGATACACAGTGACACCCCCATACACACCTGGCAGGATCCTGATCCACTGTGAAAACTCCTTACACGCCTGGCAGGACCTTGATAAACTGTGAACACCCCATACACACCTGGCAGGATCCTGATACACTGTGAAATCCCTGACATACCTGGCAGGATCCTGATCCACTGTGAAAACCCTTTACACACCTGGCAGGATCCAGATCCACTGTGAAAACTCCATACACATCTGTCAGGATCGTGATCCACTGTGAAAACCCCGTACACACCTGGCAGGATCCTGATCCACTGTGAAACCCCATTCACATCTGGCAGGATCCTGATAAACTGTGAAACCCACATACACACCTGGCAGGATCCTGATACACTGTCAATACCCCATACACACCTAGCATGATCCTGATGCACAGTGAAACCCCAGACACACCTGGCAGGTTCCTGAACCACTGTGAAACCCCGTGCACACGTAGCAGGATCCTGATAAACTGTGAAACCCACATACACACCTGGCAGGATCCTGATGCAATGTGAAATCCCCGTAGACACCTGGCAGGTTCCTGATCCACTGTGAAAACCCCATACACATCTGGCAGGATCCTGATACACTGTGAAAACCCCATACACACCTGGCAGGATCCTGATACACTGTGAACAACCGCGTACACACCTGGCAGGATCCTGATACACTGTGAAAACCCCATACACACCTGGCAGGATGCTGATACACTGTGAAAACCCCGTACACACCTGGCAGGATCCTGATGCACAGTGAATACCCCAAACACACCTGGCAGGATCCTGAAACACTGTGAAACCCCACACACATTAGGCAGGATCCTGATAAAATGTGGAACCCCCAAACACACCTGGCAGGATCCTGAAAAACTGTGAAACCCACATAGACACCTGGCAGGATCCTGATCCACTGTGAAACCCCATACACACCAGGCAGGATCCTGATGCACTGTGAAACCCCCATACACACCTGGCAGGATCCTGATACACTGTGAAAGCCCCATACACACGTGGCAGGATCCTGATCCACTGTGAAACCCCATACACACCAGGCAGGATCCTGATAAACTGTGAAACCCACATACACACCTGGCAGGAACCTGATACACTGTGAAACCCACAAGCACACCTGGCAGGATCCTGACACATTGTGAAAACCCCAGACACACCAGGCAGGATCCTGATAAACTGTGAATCCGACATATACACCAGGCATGATCCTGACAAACTGTGAAACCCCATACTCACGTGGCAGGATCCTGATACACTGTGAAACCCCCAGACACATCTGGAAGGATCCTGATGCACTGTGAAAAGCCCATAAACATTTGGCAGCATCCTGATGCACTTTGAAAACCCCTTTCACATCTGGCAGGATCCTGATAAACTGTGAAATCCACATACACACCTGGCAGGATCCTGATAAACAGTGAAACCCCCAGACACACCAGGCAGTATCCCGATAAACTGTGAAACCCCCATACACACCTGGCAGGTTTCAGACAAACTGTGAAACCCCCATACACACCTGGCAGGAAACTGATAAACTGTGAAACCAACATACACACCTGGCAGGATCCTGATTAACAGTGAAACCCCCATACACACCTGGCAGGATCCTGATAAATTGTGAAAACCCCAGACACACCTGGCTGGATCCTAATAAAAGGTGAAACCCACAGACACACCTGGCAGGATCCTGATGAACTGTGAAACCCCCATACACACCTGGCAGGATCCAGATAAACTGTGAAACCAACATACACGCCTGGCAGGATCCTGATAAACTGTGAAACCCCCATACACACCTGGCAGGATCCCGATACACTGTGAAAACGCCATACACACGTGGCAGGATCCTGATAAACTGTGAAACCCACATACACACCTGGCAGGAGCCTGATACACTGTGAAACCCACATACACACCTGGCAGGATCCTGATCCACTGTGAAAACCCCAGACACACCTGGCAGGATCCTGATCCACTGCGAAAACCCCTTACACACTTGGCAGGATCCTGATACACTGTGAAAACCCCATACACACCTGGCAGGATCCTGATACACTGTGAAAACACCATACACAACTGACAGGATCCTGATCCACTGTATATACCCCATACGCACCTGGCAGGATGCCGATAAACTGTGAAACCACCATACACACCTGGCAGGATCCTGATAAACTGCGAAACGCCCATCCACACCTGGCAGGATCCTGATATGCTGTGAAAACCCATACACACCTGGCAGGATCCTGAGATGCTGTGAAACCCCCATACACACCTGGCAGGAGCCTGATGCACTGTGAAATCCCCGTACACACCTGGCAGGTTCCTGATGCACAGTGAAACCCCATTCACATCTGGCAGGATCCTGAGACACAGTGAAACCCCATTCACATCTGGCAGGATCCTGATACACTGTGAAAACCCCATACACACCTGGCAGGATCGTGATACACTGTGAAACCCCATACACACCTGGCAGGATCCTGATACACAGTGACACCCCCATACACGCCTGGCAGGATCCTGATCCACTGTGAAAACTCCTTACACGCCTGGCAGGACCTTGATAAACTGTGAACACCCCATACACACCTGGCAGGATCCTGATACACTGTGAAATCCCTGACATACCTGGCAGGATCCTGATCCACTGTGAAAACCCTTTACACACCTGGCAGGATCCAGATCCACTGTGAAAACTCCATACACATCTGTCAGGATCGTGATCCACTGTGAAAACCCCGTACACACCTGGCAGGATCCTGATCCACTGTGAAACCCCATTCACATCTGGCAGGATCCTGATAAACTGTGAAACCCACATACACACCTGGCAGGATCCTGATACACTGTCAATACCCCATACACACCTAGCATGATCCTGATGCACAGTGAAACCCCAGACACACCTGGCAGGTTCCTGAACCACTGTGAAACCCCGTGCACACGTAGCAGGATCCTGATAAACTGTGAAACCCACATACACACCTGGCAGGATCCTGATGCAATGTGAAATCCCCGTAGACACCTGGCAGGTTCCTGATCCACTGTGAAAACCCCATACACATCTGGCAGGATCCTGATACACTGTGAAAACCCCATACACACCTGGCAGGATCCTGATACACTGTGAACAACCGCGTACACACCTGGCAGGATCCTGATACACTGTGAAAACCCCATACACACCTGGCAGGATGCTGATACACTGTGAAAACCCCGTACACACCTGGCAGGATCCTGATGCACAGTGAATACCCCAAACACACCTGGCAGGATCCTGAAACACTGTGAAACCCCACACACATTAGGCAGGATCCTGATAAAATGTGGAACCCCCAAACACACCTGGCAGGATCCTGAAAAACTGTGAAACCCACATAGACACCTGGCAGGATCCTGATCCACTGTGAAACCCCATACACACCAGGCAGGATCCTGATGCACTGTGAAACCCCCATACACACCTGGCAGGATCCTGATACACTGTGAAAACCCCATACACACGTGGCAGGATCCTGATCCACTGTGAAACCCCATACACACCAGGCAGGATCCTGATAAACTGTGAAACCCACATACACACCTGGCAGGAACCTGATACACTGTGAAACCCACAAGCACACCTGGCAGGATCCTGACACATTGTGAAAACCCCAGACACACCAGGCAGGATCCTGATAAACTGTGAATCCGACATATACACCAGGCATGATCCTGACAAACTGTGAAACCCCATACTCACGTGGCAGGATCCTGATACACTGTGAAACCCCCAGACACATCTGGAAGGATCCTGATGCACTGTGAAAAGCCCATAAACATTTGGCAGCATCCTGATGCACTTTGAAAACCCCTTTCACATCTGGCAGGATCCTGATAAACTGTGAAATCCACATACACACCTGGCAGGATCCTGATAAACAGTGAAACCCCCAGACACACCAGGCAGTATCCCGATAAACTGTGAAACCCCCATACACACCTGGCAGGTTTCAGACAAACTGTGAAACCCCCATACACACCTGGCAGGAAACTGATAAACTGTGAAACCAACATACACACCTGGCAGGATCCTGATTAACAGTGAAACCCCCATACACACCTGGCAGGATCCTGATAAATTGTGAAAACCCCAGACACACCTGGCTGGATCCTAATAAACGGTGAAACCCACAGACACACCTGGCAGGATCCTGATACACTGTGAAACACCCATACACACCTGGCATGATCCTGATAAACTGTGAAACCCACATACACACGTGGCAGGATCATGAGACACTGTGAAAACCCCATACACACATGGCAGGATTCTGATGCACAATGAAAGCCCCATACACACCTGGCAGGGTCCTGATACACTGTGAAAACCCCACACACACCTGGCAGGATCCTGATGCACAGTGAAAACACCAAACACACCTGGCAGGATCCTGATATACTGTGAAAACCCCATACACACCTGGCAGGATCGTTATGCAATGTGAAAACCCCACACACACCTGGCAGGATCCTGATACAATGTGAAAACCCCACACACACCTGGTAGTATCCTGATCCACTGTGAAAACCCCTTACACACCTGGCAGGATCCTGATAAAACTGTGAAAACCCCACACACTTGGGAGGATCCTGATACACTGTGAAAACCCCATACACACCTTGCAGGATCCTGATACACTGTGAAAACCCCCAGACACACCACGCAGGATCCTGATAAACTGTGAAACCCCCATACACACCTGGCAGGATCCTGATGAACTGTGAAACCCCCATACACACCTGGCAGGATCCTGATACACTGTGAAACCCCCATACACATCTTGAAGGATCCTGATGCACTGTGGAAACCCCATTCACATCTGGCAGTTTCCTGATAAACTTTGAAACCCACATACACACCTGGCAGGATCCTGATGAACTGTGAAACCCCCAGACACACCACGCAGGATCCTGATAAACTGTGAAACCCCCATGCACACCTGGCAGGATCCTGATGAGCTGTGAAACCCCCATACACACCTGGCAGGATCCAGATAAACTGTGAAACCCACATACACGCCTGGCAGGATCCTGATAAACTGTGAAACCCCCATACACACCTGGCAGGATCCTGATACACTGTGAAAACGCCATACACACGTGGCAGGATCCTGATCCACTGTGAAACCCCATACACACCTGGCAGGATCCTGATAAACTGTGAAACCCACATACACACCTGGCAGGAGCCTGATACACTGCGAAACCCACATACACACCTGGCAGGATCCTGATCCACTGTGAAAACCCCATACACACCTGGCAGGATCCTGATCCACTGCGAAAACCCCTTACACACTTGGCAGGATCCTGTTACACTGTGAAAACCCCATACACACCTGGCAGGATCCTGATACACTGTGAAAACACCATACACAACTGGAAGGATCCTGATCCGCTGTATATACCCCATACGCACCTGGCAGGATGCCGATAAGCTGTGAAACCACCATACACACCTGGCAGGATCCTGATAAACTTCGAAACGCCCATAGGAACCTGGCAGGATCCTGATATGCTGTGAAAACCCATACACACCTGGCAGGATCCTGAGATACTGTGAAACCCCCATACACACCTGGCAGGAGCCTGATGCACTGTGAAATCCCCGTACACACCTGGCAGGTTCCTGATGCACAGTGAAACCCCATTCACATCTGGCAGGATACTGAGACACAGTGAAACCCCATTCACATCTGGCAGGATCCTGATACACTGTGAAACCCCATACACACCTGGCAGGATCCTGATACACTGTGAAACCCCATACACACCTGGCAGGATCCTGATACACAGTGACACCCCCATACACACCTGGCAGGATCCTGATCCACTGTGAAAACTCCTTACACGCCTGACAGGACCTTGATAAACTGTGAACACCCCATACACACCTGGCAGGATCCTGATACACTGTGAAATCCCTGACATACCTGGCAGGATCCTGATCCACTGTGAAAACCCTTTACACACCTGGCAGAATCCAGATCCACTGTGAAAACTGCATACACATCTGTCAGGATACTGATCCACTGTGAAAACCCCGTACACACCTGGCTGGATCCTGATCCACTGTGAAACCCCATTCACATCTGGCAGGATCCTGATAAACTGTGAAACCCACATACACACCTGGCAGGATCCTGAGACACTGTCAAAACCCCATACACACCTAGCATGATCCTGATGCACGGTGAAACCCCAGACACACCTGGCAGGTTCCTGAACCACTGTGAAACCCCGTGCACACGTAGCAGGATCCTGATAAACTGTGAAACCCACCTACACACCTGGCAGGATCCTGATGCAATGTGAAATCCCCGTAGACACCTGGCAGGTTCCTGATCCACTGTGAAAACCCCATACACATCTGGCAGGATCCTGATACACTGTGAAAACCCCATACACACCTGGCAGGATCCTGATACACTGTGAACAACCGCGTACACACCTGGCAGGATCCTGATACACTGTGAAAACCCCATACACACCTGGCAGGATGCTGATACACTGTGAAAACCCCGTACACACCTGGCAGGATCCTGATGCACAGTGAATACCCCAAACACACCTGGCAGGATCCTGAAACACTGTGAAACCCCACACACATGTGGCAGGATCCTGATAAATTGTGGAACCCCCAAACACACCTGGCAGGATCCTGATAAACTGTGAAACCCACAAAGACAGCAGGCAGGATCCTGATCCACTGTGAAACCCCATCCACATCAGGCAGGATCCTGATGCACTGTGAAAACCCCAGACACACCAGGCAGGATCCTGATTATCTGTGAAACCCCCATACACACCTGGCAGGATCCTGATACACTGTGAAAACGCCATGCACACGTGGCAGGATCCTGATCCACTGTGAAACCCCATACTCATCTGGCAGGATCCTGATAAACTGTGAAACCCACATACACACCTGGCAGGAGCCTGATACACTGTGAAACCAACATACACACCTGGCAGGATCCTGATCCACTGTGAAAACCCCATACACACCTGGCAGGATCCTGATCCACTGCGAAAACCCCATAGACATGTGGCAGGATCCAGATAAACTGTGGAACCCCCAAACACACCTGGCAGGATCCTGATAAACTGTGAAACCCACATCGACACCTGGCAGGATCCTGATCCACTGTGAAACGCCATACACACGAGGCAGGATCCTGAAACACTGTGAAAACCGCATACACACCTGGCAGGATCCTGATGCAGTGTGAAAACCCCATACACACCAGGCAGGATCCTGATAAACTGTGAAACCCACAAACACACCTGGCAGGATCCTGATACACTGTGAAAACCCCATACACACCTGGCAGGATCCTGAAACACTGTGAAAACCGCATACACACCTGGCAGGATCCTGATGCACTGTGAAAATCCCATACACATCTGGAAAGATCCTGATGCACTGTGAAACCTCATACACATCTGGCAGGATCCTGATGCACTGTGAAATCCCCAGACACACCAGGCAGGATCCTGATAAAGTGTGAAACCCACATACACACGATGCAACATCCTGATACACTGTGAAACCCCCATACACATCTGGAAGGATCCTGATGCACTGTGAAAACCTCATACACATCTGGCAGGATCATGATGCACTGTGAAAACCCCATTCACATCTGGCAGTTTCCTGATAAACATTGAAACCCACATACACACCTGGCAGGATCCTGATGAACTGTGAAACCCCCAGACACACCAGGCAGGATCCTGATAAACTGTGAAACCCACATACGCACCTGGCAGGATCCTGATGAACTGTGAAACCCCCAGACACACCAGGCATGATCCTGATAAACTGTGAAACCCCCCATACACATCTGGAAGGATCCTGATGCACTGTTAAAACCCATATACATCTGGCAGGATCCTGATGCACTGTGAAAACCCCAGACACACCAGGCAAGATTCTGATATACTGTGAAACCCACATACACATCTGGAAGGATCCTGATGCACTGTGAAAACCCCATACACATCTTGCAGTTTCCTGATAAACTGTGAAACCCACATACACACCAGGCAGGATCCTGATGAACTGTGAAACCCCCAGACACACCAGGCAGGATCCTGAAAAACTGTGAAACCCCCATACACACCTGGCAGGGTCCTGATGAACTGTGAAACCCCCATACACACCTGGCAGGATCCTGATAAACAGTGAAACCCACATACACACCTGGCAGGATCCTGATCCTCTGTGAAAACCCCATACACACCTGGCAGGATCCTGATCCACTGCGAAAACCCCAAACACACCTGGCAGGATACTGAACCACTGTGAAACCCCCATACACACCTGGCAGGATCCTGATGAACTGTGAAACCCCCATACACACCTGGCAGGATCCTGATAAACAGTGAAACCCACATACACACCTGGCAGGATCCTGATAATCTGTGAAACCCCCATACACACCTGGCAGGATCCTGATCCACTGTGAAACCCCATACACATCTGGCAGGATCCTGATAAACTGTGAAACCCACATACACACCTGGCAGGAGCCTGATACACTGTGAAACCAACATACACACCTGGCAGGATCCTGATCCACTGTGAAAACCCCATACACACCTGGCAGGATCCTGATCCACTGCGAAAACCCCAAACACACCTGGCAGGATCCTGAACCACTGTGAAACCCCATACACATGTGGCAGGATCCTGATAAACTGTGGAACCCCCAAACACACCTGGCAGGATCCTGATAAACTGTGAAACCCACATAGACAACTGGCAGGATCCTGATCCACTGTGAAACCCCATACACACGAGGCAGGATCCCGAAACACTGTGAAAACCGCATACACACCTGGCAGGATCCTGATGCAGTGTGAAAACCCCATACACACCAGGCAGGATCCTGATAAACTGTGAAACCCACAAACACACCTGGCAGGATCCTGATACACTGTGAAAACCCCATACACACCTGGCAGGATCCTGAAACACTGTGAAAACCGCATACACACCTGGCAGGATCCTGATGCACTGTGAAAATCCCATACACATCTGGAAGGATCCTGATGCACTGTGAAACCTCATACACATCTGGCAGGATCCTGATGCACTGTGAAATCCCCAGACACACCAGGCAGGATCCTGATAAAGTGTGAAACCCACATACACACGATGCAGCATCCTGATACACTGTGAAACCCCCATGCACATCTGGAAGGATCCTGATGCACTGTGAAAACCCCATACACATCTGGCAGGGTCATGATGCACTGTGAAAACCCCATTCACATCTGGCAGTTTCCTGATAAACATTGAAACCCACATACACACCTGGCAGGATCCTGATGAACTGTGAAACCCCCAGACACACCAGGCAGGATCCTGATAAACTGTGAAACCCACATACACACCTGGCAGGATCCTGATGAACTGTGAAAACCCCAGACACACCAGGCAGGATCCTGATAAACTGTGAAACCCCCCATACACATCTGGAAAGATCCTGATGCACTGTTAAAACCCATACACATCTGGCAGGATCCTGATGCACTGTGAAAACCCCAGACACACCAGGCAGGATTCTGATATACTGTGAAACCCACATACACACCTGGCAGGATCCTGATGAACTGTGAACCCCCATACACACCTGGCAGGATCCTGATAAACTGTGAAACCCACATACACACCTGGCAGGATCCTGATAAACTGCGAAACCCCATACACACGATGCAGGATCCTGATACACTGTGAAAACCCCATACACACGTGGCAGGATCCTGATCCACTGTGAAACCCCATACACACGATGCAGGATCCTGATACACTGTGAAAACCCCATACACACGTGGCAGGATCCTGATCCACTGTGAAACCCCATACACACCAGGCAGGATCCTGATAAACTGTGAAACCCACATACACACCTGGCAGGATCCTGATGCACTGTGAAAACCCCATACACATCTGGAAGGATCCTGATGCATTGTGAAAACCCCATACACATCTGGCAGGATCCTGATGCACTGTGAAAACCCCATTCACATCTGGCAGTTTCCTGTTAAACTTTGAAACCCACATACACACCTGGCAGTATCCCGATGAACTGTGAAACACCCAGACACACCAGGCAGGATCCTGATAAACTGTGAAACCCCCATACACACCTGGCAGGATCCTGATAAACTGTGAAACCCACATACACACCTGTCAGGATCCTGATAAACTGTGAAACCCCCATACACACCTGTCAGGATCCTGATACACTGTGAAAACGCCATACACACGTGGCAGCATCCTGATCCACTGTGAAACCCCATACACACCAGGCAGGATCCTGATAAACTGTGAAACCCACATACAAACCTGGCAGGAGCCTGATACACTGGGAAACCTACATACACAGCTGACAGTATCCTGATCCACTGTGAAAACCCCATACACACCTGGCAGGATCCTGATACACTGTGAAAACACCATACACACTCGGCAGGATCCTGATCCACTGTATATACACCATACGCACCTGGCAGGATGCTGATAAACTGTGAAACCCCCTTACACACCTGGCAGGATCCTGATACACTGTGAAACCCCATACACAACTGGCAGGATCCTGATAAACAGTGACACCCCCATACACACCTGGCAGGATCCTGATCCACTGTGAAAACTCCATGCACGCCTGGCAGGACCTTGATAAACTGTGAACACCCCATACACACCTGGCAGGATCCTGATACACTGTGAAACCCCTGACAAACCTGGCAGGATCCTGATCCACTGTGAAAACCCCTTACACACCTGGCAGGATCCAGATCCACTGTGAAAACTCCATACACATCTGGCAGGATCGTGATCCACTGCGAAAACCCCGTACATACCTGGCAGGATCCTGATCCAATGTGAAACCCCATTCACATCTGGCAGGATCCTGACAAACTGTGAAACCAACATAAACACCTGGCAGGATCCTGATACACTGTCAAATCCCCATACACACCAAGCATGATCCTGATGCACAGTGAAACCCCAGACACACCTGGCAGGATCCTGAACCACTGTGAAACCCCATACACAAGTGGCAGGATCCTGATAAACTGTGAAACCCACATACACACCTGGCAGGATCCTGATACACTGTGAAATCCCCGTAGACACCTGGCAGGTTCCTGATCCACTGTGAAAACCCCATACACATCTGGCAGGATCCTGATGCAGTGTGAAAACCCCATACACACCTGGCAAGATCCTGATACACTGTGAACAACCCCGTACACACCAGGCAGGATCCTGATAAACTGTGAAACCCCCATACACACCTGGCAGGATTCTGATGAACTGTGAAACCCCCATACACACCTGGCAGGATCCTGATAAACTGTGAAACCCACATACACACCTGGCAGGATCCTGATAAATTGTGAAACCCCATACACACGATGCAGGATCCTGATACACTGTGAAAGCCCCATACACACGTGGCCGGATCCTGATCCACTGTGAAACCCCACACACACCAGGCAGGATCCTGATAAACTGTGAAACCCACAGACACACGATGCAGGATCCTGATACACTGTGAAACCCCCATACACATCTGGAAGGATCCTGATGCACTGTGAAATACCCATACACATCTGGCAGTTTCCTGATAAACTTTGAAACCCACATGCACACCTGGCAGGATCCTGATGAACTGTGAAACCCCCAGACACACCAGGCAGGATCCTGATAAACTGTGAAACCCCCATACACACCTGGCAGGATCCTGATGAACTGTGAAACGCCCATACACACCTGGCAGGATCCTGATAAACTGTGAAACCCACAGACACACCTGGCAGGATCCTGATAAACTGTGAAACCCCCATACACACCTGGCAGGATCCTGATACACTGTGAAAACGCCATACACACGTGGCAGGATCCTGATCCACTGTGAAACCCCATAAACACCAGGCAGGATCCTGATAATCTGTGAAACCCACATACACACCTGGCAGGAGCCTGATACACTGGGAAACCCACATACACACCTGGCAGGATCCTGATCCACTGCGAAAACCCCATACACACTTGGCAGGATCCTCATACACTGTGAAAACCCCATACACACCTGGCAGGATCCTGATACACTGTGAAAACACCATACACACTTGGCAGGATCCTGATCCACTGTATGTACACCATACGCACCTGGCAGGATGCTGATAAACTGTGAAACCCCCATACACACCTGGCAGAATCCAGATAAACTGTGAAACCCCCATACACACTTGGCAGGATCCTGATATGCTGTGAAAACCCATACACACCTGGCAGGATCCTGGTATACTGTGAAACCCCCATACACATCTGGCAGGAGCCTGATGCACTGTGAAATCCCCGTACACACCTGGCAGGTTCCTGATGCACAGTGAAACCCCATTCACATCTGGCAGGATCCTGATACACCGTGAAACCCCATACACAACTGGCAGGATCCTGATAAACAGTGACACCCCCATACACTCCTGGCAGGATCCTGATCCACTGTGAAAACTCCATGCACGCCTGGCAGGACCTTGATAAACTGTGAACACCCCATACACACCTGGCAGGATCCGGATACACTGTGAAACCCCTGACATACCTGGCAGGATCCTGATCCACTGTGAAAACCCCTTACACACCTGGCAGGATCCAGATCCACTGTGAAAACTCCATACACATCTGGCAGGATCGAGATCCACTGCGAAAACCCCGTACATACCTGGCAGGATCCTGATCCAATGTGAAACCCCATTCACATCTGGCAGGATCCTGACAAACTGTGAAACCCACATAAACACCTGGCAGGATCCTGATACACTGTCAAATCCCCATACACACCAAGCATGATCCTGATGCACAGTGAAACCCCAGACACACCTGGCAGGATCCTGAACCACTTTGAAACCCCATACACAAGTGGCAGGATCCTGATAAACTGTGAAACCCACATACACACCTGGCAGGATCCTGATACACTGTGAAATCCCCGTAGACACCTGGCAGGTTCCTGATCCACTGTGAAAACCCCATACACATCTGGCAGGATCCTGATGCAGCGTGAAAACCCCATACACACCTGGCAAGATCCTGATACACTGTGAACAACCCCGTACACACCAGGCAGGATCCTGATAAACTGCGAAACCCCCATACACACCTGGCAGGATCCTGATGAACTGTGAAACCCCCATACACACCTGGCAGGATCCTGATAAACTGTGAAACCCCATACACACGATGCAGGATCCTGATACACTGTGAAAGCCCCATACACACGTGGCAGGATCCTGATCCACTGTGAAACCCCATACACACCAGGCAGGATCCTGATAAACTGTGAAACCCACAGACACACGATGCAGGATCCTGATCCACTGCGAAAACCCCATACACACTTGGCAGGATCCTCATACACTGTGAAAACCCCATACACACCTGGCAGGATCCTGATACACTGTGAAAACACCATACACACTTGGCAGGATCCTGATCCACTGTATGTACACCATACGCACCTGGCAGGATGCTGATAAACTGTGAAACTCCCATACACACCTGGCAGGATCCAGATAAACTGTGAAACCCCCATACACACCTGGCAGGATCCTGATATGCTGTGAAAACCCATACACACCTGGCAGGATCCTGATATACTGTGTAACCCCCATACACATCTGGCAGGAGCCTGATGCACTGTGAAATCCCCGTACACACCTGGCAGGTTCCTGATGCACAGTGAAATCCCATTCACATCTGGCAGGACCTAATACACAGTGAAACCCCATTCACATCTGGCAGGATCCTGATACACCGTGAAACCCCATACACAACTGGCAGGATCCTGATAAACAGTGACACCCCCATACACACCTGGCAGGATCCTGATCCACTGTGAAAACTCCATGCACGCCTGGCAGGACCTTGATAAACTGTGAACACCCCATACACACCTGGCAGGATCCGGATACACTGTGAAACCCCTGACATACCTGGCAGGATCCTGATCCACTGTGAAAACCCCTTACACACCTGGCAGGATCCAGATCCACTGTGAAAACTCCATACACATCTGGCAGGATCGTGATCCACTGCGAAAACCCCGTACATACCTGGCAGGATCCTGATCCAATGTGAAACCCCATTCACATCTGGCAGGATCCTGACAAACTGTGAAACCCACATAAACACCTGGCAGGATCCTGATACACTGTCAAATCCCCATACACACCAAGCATGATCCTGATGCACAGTGAAACCCCAGACACACCTGGCAGGATCCTGAACCACTTTGAAACCCCATACACAAGTGGCAGGATCCTGATAAACTGTGAAGCCCACATACACACCTGGCAGGATCCTGATACACTGTGAAATCCCCGTAGACACCTGGCAGGTTCCTGATCCACTGTGAAAACCCCATACACATCTGGCAGGATCCTGATGCAGCGTGAAAACCCCATACACATCTGGCAAGATCCTGATACACTGTGAAACCCACATAAACACCTGGCAGGATCCTGATGAACTGTGAAACCCCCCATACACATCTGACAGGATCCTGATGCACTGTGAAAACCCCAGACACACCAGGCAGGATTCTGATATACTGTGAAACCCACATACACACCTGGCAGGATCCTGATAAACTGTGAAACCCACATACACACCTGGCAGGATCCTGATTCACTGTGAAACCCCATACAGACGATGCAGGATCCTGATACACTGTGAAAACCCCATACACACGTGGCAGGATCCTGATCCACTGTGAAACCCCATACACACCAGGCAGGATCCTGATAAACTGTGAAACCCACATACACACGATGCAGGATCCTGATCCACTGTGAAACCCCCATACACATCTGGAAGGATAATGATGCACTGTGAAAACCCCATACACATCTGGCAGGATCCTGATGCACTGTGAAAACCCCATTCACATCTGGCAGTTTCCTGATAAACTTTGAAACCCACATACACACCTGGCAGGATCCTGATGAACTGTGAAACACCCAGACACACCAGGCAGGATCCTGATAAACTGTGAAACCCCCATACACACCTGGCAGGATCCTGATGAACTGTGAAACCCCCATACACACCTGACAGGATCCTGATAAACTGTGAAACCCCCATACACACCTGGCAGGATCCAGATACACTGTGAAAACGCCATACACACGTGGCAGGATCCTGATCCACTGTGAAACCCCATATACAACTGGCAGGATCCTGATATACTGTGAAGCCCCCATACACACCTGGCAGGAGCCTGATGCACTGTGAAATCCCCGTACACACCTGGCAGGTTCCTGATGCACAGTGAAACCCCATTCACATCTGGCAGGATCCTGATACACAGTGAAACCCCATTCACATCTGGATCGATCCTGATACACTGTGAAACCCCATTAACACCTGGCAGGATCCTGATGCACTGTGAAACCCCATACACACCTGGCAGGATCCTGATACACAGTGACACCCCCATACACACCTGGCAGGGTCCTGATCCACTGTGAAAACTCCATACTCGCCTGGCTTGACCTTGATAAAATGTGAACACCCCATACACACCTGGCAGGATCCTGATACACTGTGAAATCCCTGACATACCTGGCAGGATCCTGATCCACTGTGAAAACCCCTTACAGACCTGGCAGGATCCAGATCCACTGTGAAATCTCATACACATCTGGCAGGATCCTGATCCACTGAGAAAACCCCGTACATACCTGGCAGGATCTTGATCCACTGTGAAAAACCCATACACACTTGGGAGGATCCTGATACACTGTGAAATCCCCAAACACACCTGGCAGCATCCTGACGCACAGTGAAAACCCCATACACACCTGGCAGGATCCTGATACACTGTCAAAACCCCATACACACCTAGCATGATCCTGATGCACAGTGAAACCCCAGACACACCTGGCAGGATCCTGAACCACTGTGAAACCCCATACACACGTGGCAGGATCCTGATAAACTGTGAAACCCACATAAGCACCTGGCAGGATCCTGATACACTGTGAAATCCCCGTCGACACCTGGCAGGTACCTGATCCACTGTGAAAACCCCATACACATCTGGCAGGATCCTGATACACTGTGAAAACCCCATACACACCTGACAAGATACTGATGCACTGTGAACAACCCCGTACACACGTGGCAGGATCCTGATACACTGTGAAACCCCACACACACCTGGCAGGATGCTGATACACTGTGAAAACCCCGTACACACCTGGCAGGGTCCTGATGCACAGTGAATACCGCAAACACACCTGGCAGGATCCTGAACCGCTGTGAAACCCCATACACATGTGGCAGGATCCTGATAAACTGTGGAACCCCCAAACACACCTGGCAGGATCCTGATAAACTGTGAAACCCACATAGACACCTGGCAGGATCCTGATCCACTGTGAAACCCCATACACACCAGGCAGGATCCTGATGCAGGGTGAAAACCCCATGCACACCAGGCAGGATCCTGATAAACTGTGAAACCCACATACACACCTGGCAGGATCCTGATACACTGTGAAAACCCCATACACACCTGGCAGGATCCTGATACACTGTGAAAACCGGATACTCACCTGGCAGGATCCTGATGCACTGTGAAAACCCCATACACACGATGCATGATCCTGATACACTGCGAAACCCCCATACACATCTGGAAGGATCCTGATGCACTGTGAAAACCCATACACATCTGGCAGGTTCCTGATGCACTGTGAAAACCCCAGGCACACCAGGCAGGATCCTGATAAACTGTGAAACCCACATACACACCTGGCAGCATCCTGATGAACTGTGAAACCCCCAGACACACCAGGCAGGATCCTGATAAACTGCGAAACGCCCATACACACCTGGCAGGATCCTGACAAACTGTGAAACCCCCATACAAACCTGGCAGGAAACTGATGAACTGTGAAACAAACATCCACACCTGGCAGGATCCTGACAAACTGTGAAACCCCCATACACACCTGGCAGGATCCTCATAAACTGTGAAAACCCCAGGCACACCTGGCAGGATCCTGATAAACTGTGAAACCCACATACACACCAGGCAGGATACTGATAAACTGTGAAACCCACATACACACCTGGCAGGGGCATGGTACACTGTGAAACCCCCATACACACCTGGCAGAATCCTGATACACTGTGAAAAACCCATACACACCTGGCAGGACCCTGATACACTGTGAAAACCCCATACACACCTGGCAGGATCCTGATACACTGTGAAAACCGCATACTCACCTGGCAGGATCCTGATGCACTGTGAAAACCCCCATACACATCTGGAAGGATCCTGATGCACTGTGAAAACCCATACACGTCTGGCAGGTTCCAGATGCACTGTGAAAACCCCAGGCACACCAGGCAGGATCCTGATAAACTGTGAAACCCACATACACACCTGGCAAGATCCTGATAAACTCTGAAACCCACATACACACGTGGCAGGATCCTGATCCACTGTGAAACCCCATGCACACCAGGCAGGATACTGATAAACTGTGAAACCCACATACACACCTGGCAGGATCCTCATAAACTGTGAAAACCCCAGACACACCTGGCAGGATCCTGATAAACTGTGAAACCCACATACACACCAGGCAGGATACTGATAAACTGTGAAACCCACATACACACCTGGCAGGGGCCTGGTACACTGTGAAACCCCCATACACACCTGGCAGAATCCTGATACACTGTGAAAAACCCATACACACCTGGCAGGACCCTGATACACTGTGAAAACCCCATACACACCTGGCAGGATCCTGATACACTGTGAAAACCGCATACTCACCTGGCAGGATCCTGATGCACTGTGAAAACCCCCATACACATCTGGAAGGATCCTGATGCACTGTGAAAACCCATACACATCTGGCAGTTTCCTGATGCACTGTGAAAACCCCAGGCACACCAGGCAGGATCCTGATAAACTGTGAAACCCACATACACACCTGGCAAGATCCTGATAAACTCTGAAACCCACATACACACGTGGCAGGATCCTGATCCACTGTGAAACCCCATGCACACCAGGCAGGATACTGATAAACTGTGAAACCCACATACACACCTGGCAGGAGCCTGGTACACTGTGAAACCCACATACAGACCTGGCAGAATCCTGATGCACTGTGAAAACCCCAGACACACCAGGCAGGATCCTGATAAACTGTGAAACCCACATATACACATGGCAGGATCCTGATAAACTGTGAAACCCCATACACACGTGGCAGGATCCTGATACACTGTGAATCCCACAGACACATCTGGAAGGATCCTGATAAACTGTGAAACCCACATACACACCTGGCAGGATCCTGATAAACTGTGAAACCCCCATACACACCTGGCAGCATCCTGACAAACTGTGAAACCCCCATACACACCTGTTAGGAAACTGATGAACTGTCAAACCAACATCCACACCTGGCAGGATCCTGACAAACTGTGAAACCCCCATACACACCTGGCAGGATCCTCATAAACTGTAAAAACCCCAGACACACCTGGCAGGATCCTGATACACTGTGAAACCTCCGTACACACCTGGTATGATCCTTATAAACTGTGAAAACCACATACACACCTGGCAGGATCCTGATACACTGTGAAAACCCCATTAACAGCTGGCAGGATCCTGATACACTGTTAAAACCCCACACACACCTGGCAGGATCCTGATGCACAGAGAAAGCACCAAACACACCTGGCAGGATCCTGATGCACTGTGAAAACACCCATACACACCTGGCAGGATCCTGATGCAATGTGAAAACCCCATGCACACCTGGCAGGATCCTGATACACTGTGAAAACCCCACACACACCTGGCAGGATCCTGATCCACTGTGAAAACCCCATACACATCTGGCAGGATCCTGATCCACTGTGAAAACCCCATACACACTTGGGATGATCCTGATACACTGTGAAAACCCCAAACACACCTGGCAGTATCCTGATACACGGTGAAAACCCCACACACACCTGGCAGGATCCTAATGCACTGTGAAAACCCCATGCACACGATGCAGGATCCTGATACACGTGTGAAACCCCCACACACATCTGGAAGGGTCCTGATGCACTGTGAAAACCCCATACACATCTGGCAGGATCCTGATGTACTGTGAAAACCCCATTCACATCTGGCAGTTTCCTGATACACTGTGAAACACACATACACACCTGTCAGGATCCTGATGCACAGTGAAAACCCCAAACACACTTGGCAGGATCCTCAACCGCTGTGAAACCCCACACACATGTGGCAGGATCCTGATAAACTGTGAAACCCACATACACATCTGGCAGGATCCTGATGAACTGTGAAACCCACATACACACCTGGCAGTATCCTGATAAACTGTGAAACCCCATACACACGATGCAGGATCCTGATACACTGTGAAACCCCCATACACATCTGGAAGGATCCTGATGCACTGTGAAAACCCCATACACATCTGGCAGGCTCTGGATGCACTGTGAAAACCCCATTCACATCTGGCAGTTTCCTGATAAACTTTGAAACCCACATACACACATGGCAGGATCCTGATATACTGTGAAACCCACATACACACGTGCAGGATCCTGATCCACTGTGAAACCACATACACACCAGGCATAATCCTGATAAACTGTGAAACCCACATACACACCTGGCAGGATCCTGATGAACTGTGAAACCCCCAGACCCACCAGGCAGGATCCTGATAAACTGTGAAACCCACATACACATCTGGCAGGATCCTGATGAACTGTGAAACCCACATACACACCTGGCAGTATCCTGATAAACTGTGAAACCCCATACATACGATGCAGGATCCTGATACACTGTGAAACCCCCATACACATCTGGAAGGATCCTGATGCACTGTGAAAACCCCATACACATCTGGCAGGCTCCGGATGCACTGTGAAAATTCCATTCACATCTGGCAGTTTCCTGATAAACTTTAAAACCCACATACACACCTGGCAGGATCCTGATATACTGTGAAACCCACATACACACGTGCAGGATCCTGATCCACTGTGAAACCCCATACACACCAGGCATGATCCTGATAAACTGTGAAACCCACATACACACCTGGCAGTATCCTGATGAACTGTGAAACCCCCAGACCCACCAGGCAGGATCCTGATAAACTTTGAAACCCACATACACACCTGGCAGGATCCTGATGAACTGTGAAACCCCCAGACACACCTGGCAGGATCCTGATAAACTGTGAAACCCCCCATACACATCTGGAAGGATCCTGATGCACTGTGAAAACCCATACACATCTGGCAGGATCCTGATGCACTGTGAAAACCCCAGACACACCAGGCAGCATCCTGATATACTGTGAAAACCACATACACACCTGGCAGGTTCCTGATGAACTGTGAAACCCCCAGACACACCAGGCAGGATCCTGATACACTGTGAAACCCCCATACACACGTGGCAGGATCCTGATCCACTGTGAAACCCCATACACACCAGGCAGGATCCTGATAAACTGTGAAACCCACAGACACACTATGCAGGATCCTGATAAACTGTGAAATCCCCATACACATCTGGAAGGATCCTGATGCACTGTGAAAACGCCATACACACGTGGCAGGATCCTGATCCACTGTGAAACCCCATACACACCAGGAAGGATCCTGATAAACTGTGAAACCCACATACACACCTGGCAGGATCCTGATCCACTGTGAAAACCCCATACACACCTGGCAGGATCCTGAAACACTGTGAAAACACTGTGCACACTTGGCAGGATCCTGATCCACAGTATATACCCCAGACGCACCTGGCAGGATGCCGATAAACTGTAAAACCCCCATACACACCTGGCAGGATCCTGATAACTGTGAAACCCCCACACACACCTGGCAGGATTCTGACATGCTGTGAAAACCCATACACACCTGGCAGGATCCTGATATACTGTGAAGCCCCCATTCACATCTGGCAGGATCCTGATACACAGTGAAACCCCATTCACATCTGGCAGGATCCTGATACACTGTGAAACCCCATACACACCTGGCAGGATCTTGATGCACTGTGAAACCCCATACACACCTGGCAGGATCCTGATACACAGTGACACCCCCATACACACCTGGCAGGGTCCTGATTCACTGTGAAAACTCCATACACGCCTGGCAGGACCTTGATAAACTGTGAACACCCCATACACACCTGGCAGGATCCTGATACACTGTGAAATCCCTGACATACCTGGCAGGATCCTGATCCACTGTGAAAACCCCATACACACCTGGCAGGATCCAGATCCACTGTGAAAACTCCATACACATCTGGCAGGATCCTGATCCACTGAGAAAACCCCGTACATACCTGGCAGGATCCTGATCCAATGTGAAACCCCATTCACATCTGGCAGGATCCTGATAAACTGTGAAACCCACATACACATCTGGCAGGATCCTGATACACTGTCAAAACCCCATACACACCTAGCATGATCCTGATGCACAGTGAAACCCCAGACACACCTGGCAGGATCCTGAACCACTGTGAAACCCCATACACACGTGGCAAGATCCTGATAAACTGTGAAACCCACATACACACCTGGCAGGATCCTGATACACTGTGAAATCCCCGTAGACACCTGGCAGGTTCCTGATCCACTGTGAAAACCCCATACACATCTGGCAGGATCCTGATACACTGTGAAAACCCCATACACACCTGGCAAGATACTGATGCACTGTGAACAACCCCGTACACACGTGGCAGGATCCTGATACACTGTGAAAGCCCCACACACACCTGGCAGGATGCTGATACATTGTGAAATCCCCACAGACACCTGGCAGGATCCTGATGCACAGTGAATACCACAACCACTCCTGGCAGGATCCTGAACCACAGTGAAACCCCATACACATGTGGAGGGATACTGGTAAACTGTGGAACCACCAAACACACCTGGCAGGATCCTGATAAGCTGTGAAACCCACATAAACACCTGGCAGCATCCTGATCCACTGTGAAACCCCATACACACCAGGCAGGATCCTGATAAACTGTGAAACCCACATACACACCTGGCAGGATCCTGATACACTGCGAAAACCCCGTACACACCTGGCAGGATCATGATATACTGTGAAAACCGCATACTCACCTGGCAGGATCCTGATGCACTGTGAAAACCCCAAACACACGATGCAGGATCCTGATACACTGTGAAACCCCCATACAGATCTGGAAGGATCCTGATGCACTGTGAAAACCCGTACACATCTGGCAGGATCCTGATGCACTGTGAAAACCCCAGGCACACCAGGCAGGATCCTGATAAACTGTGAAAACCCCTTACACACCTGGCAGGATCCTGATGCACAGTGAATACCGCAAACACACCAGGCAGGATCCTGAACCACTGTGAAACCCCATACACATGTGGCAGGATCCTGATAAACTGTGGAACACCCAAACACACCTGGCAGGATCCTGATAAACTGTGAAACCCACATAGACACCTGGCAGGATCCTGATCCACTGTGAAACCCCATACACACCAGGCAGGATCCTGATGCAGTGTGAAAACCCCATACACACCTGGCAGGATACTGATACACTGTGAAAACCCCATACACACCTGGCAGGATCCTGATACACTGTGAAAACAGCATACTCACCTGTCAGGATCGTGATGCACTGTGCAAACCCCATACACACGATGCAGGATCCTGATAAACTGTGAAACCCACATACACACCTGGCAGGATCCTGATGAACTGTGAAACCCCCAGACACACCTGGCAGGATCCTGATACACTTTAAAAACACCATACACACCTGGCAGGATCCTGATCCACTGTATATATACCCCATACACACCTGGCAGGATGCTGATAAACTGTCAAACCCCCATACACACCTGGCAGGAACCTGATAAACTGTGAAACCCCCATACACACCTGGCTGGATCCTGATGTACTGTGAAAACCCATACACACCTGGTAGGATCCTGATATACTGTGAAACCCCCATGCACACCTGGCAGGAGCCTGATAAACTGTGAAATCCCCATACAGACCTGGCAGGATCCTGATAAACTGCGAAAATCCCAGACACACCTGGCAGCATCCTGATAAACTGTGAAACCCACATACACACCTGGCAGGATCCTGATACACAGTGAAACCCCCATACACACCTGGCATTATCCTGATAAACTGTGAAACCCACATACACACCTGGCAGGATCCTGATACACTGTGAAAACCCCATACACACCTGGCAGGATCCTGATGCACAGTGTAAACCCCATACACACCTGGCAGGATCCTGATACACTGTGAAAACCCCACACAACCCTGGCAGGATCCTGATGCACAGTGAAAACACCAAACACACCTGGCAGGATGCTGATACACTGTGAAAACCCAATACACACCTTGCAGGATCCTGATGGACTGTGAAAACCCCATACACACCTGGCACGCTCCTGATACACTGTGAAAACCCCGCACACACCTGGCAGGATCCTGATCCACTGTGAAAACCCCATACACAATTGGCAGGATCCTGATCCACTGTGAAAACTGCATACACACCTGGTAGGATCCTGATCCACTGTGAAAACCCCATACACACTTGGGAGGATCCTGATACACTGTGAAAACCCCATACACACCTGGCAGTTTCCTGATACACTGTGAAAAACCCACACACACCTGGCAGGATCCAAATACACTGTGAAAACCCCATACACACCTGGCAGGATCCTGATACACTGTGAAAACCCCATACACACGATGCAGGATCCTGATACACTGTAAACCCCCACACACATCTGGAAGGATCCTGATGCACTGTGAAAACCCCATACACATCTGGCAGGATCCTGATGCACTGTGAAAACCCCATTCACATCTGGCAGTTTCCTGACACACTGTGAAACCCACATACACACCTGGCAGGATCCTGATGAACCTTGAAGCCCCCAGACACACCTGGCAGGATCCTGATAAACTGTGAGACCCCCATGCACACCTGGCAGGATCCTGATGAACTGTGAAACGCCCATACACACCTGGCAGGATCCTGATAAACTGTGAAACCCACATACACACCTGGCAGGATCCTGATAAACTGTGAAACCCCCATAAACACCTGGCAGGATCCTGATACACTGTGAAAACCCCATACACACGTGGCAGGATCCTGATCCACTGTGAAACCCCATACACACCAGGCAGGATCCTGATAAACTGTGAAACCCACATACACACCTGGCAGGAGCCTGATACACTGTGAAACCCACATAGACACCTGGCAGGATCCTGATCCACTGTGAAACCCCATACACACCAGGCAGGATCCTGATGCAGTGTGAAAACCCCATTCACACCTGGCAGGATACTGATACACTGTGAAAACCCCATACACACCTGGCAGGATCCTGATACACTGTGAAAACAGCATACTCACCTGTCAGGATCTTGATGCACTGTACAAACCCCATACACACGATGCGGGATCCTGATAAACTGTGAAACCCACATACACACCTGGCAGGATCCTGATGAACTGTGAAACCCCCAGACACACCTGGCAGGATCCTGATACACTTTGAAAACACCATACACACCTGGCAGGATCCTGATCCACTGTATATATACCCCATACACACCTGGCAGGATGCTGATAAACTGTCAAACCCCCATACACACCTGGCAGGAACCTGATAAACTGTGAAACCCCCATACACACCTGGCAGGATCCTGATGTTCTGTGAAACCCCATACACACCTGGTAGGATCCTGATATACTGTGAAACCCCCATGCACACCTGGCAGGAGCCTGATAAACTGTGAAATCCCCATACAGACCTGGCAGGATCCTGATAAACTGCGAAAATCCCAGACACACCAGGCAGCATCCTGATAAACTGTGAAACCCACATACACACCTGGCAGGATCCTGATACTCAGTGAAACCCCCATACACACCTGGCATGATCCTGATAAACTGTGAAACCCACATACACACCTGGCAGGATCCTGATACACTGTGAATACCCCATACACACCTGGCAGGATCCTGATGCACTGTGAAAACCCCATACACACCTGGCAGGATCCTGATACACTGTGAAAACCCCACACAACCCTGGCAGGATCCTGATGCACAGTGAAAACACCAAACACACCTGGCAGGATGCTGATACACTGTGAAAACCCCATACACACCTTGCAGGATCCTGATGGACTGTGAAAACCCCATACACACCTGGCACGCTCCTGATACACTGTGAAAACCCCGCACACACCTGGCAGGATCCTGATCCACTGTGAAAACCCCATACACAATTGGCAGGATCCTGATCCACTGTGAAAACTGCATACACACCTGGTAGGATCCTGATCCACTGTGAAAACCCCATACACACTTGGGAGGATCCTGATACACTGTGAAAACCCCATACACACCTGGCAGTTTCCTGATACACTGTGAAAAACCCACACACACCTGGCAGGATCCAAATACACTGTGAAAACCCCATACACACCTGGCAGGATCCTGATACACTGTGAAAACCCCATACACACGATGCAGGATCCTGATACACTGTGAAACCCCCACACACATCTGGAAGGATCCTGATGCATTGTGAAAACCCCATACACATCTGGCAGGATCCTGATGCACTGTGAAAACCCCATTCACATCTGGCAGTTTCCTGATACACTGTGAAACCCACATACACACCTGTCAGGATCCTGATGAACTTTGAAGCCCCCAGACACACCTGGCAGGATCCTGATAAACTGTGAGACCCCCATGCACACCTGGCTGGATCCTGATGAACTGTGAAACGCCCATACACACCTGGCAGGATCCTGATAAACTGTGAAACCCACATACACACCTGGCAGGATCCTGATAAACTGTGAAACACCCATAAACACCTGGCAGGATCCTGATACACTGTGAAAACCCCATACACACGTGGCAGGATCCTGATCCACTGTGAAACCCCATACACACCTGGCAGGATCCTGATAAACTGTGAAACCCACATACACACCTGGCAGGAGCCTGATACACTGTGAAACCCACATACAAACCTGGAAGGATCCTGACACACTGTGCAAACCCCAGACACACCAGGCAGATCCTGATAAACTGTGAGACCCCCATACACACCTGGCAGGACCCTGATGAACTGTGAAGCCCCCATACACACCTGGCAGGATCCTGATACACTGTGAAACCCACATACACACCTGGCAGGATCCTGATACACTGTGAAAAACCCATGCACACCTGGCAGTTTCCTGATGCACTGTGAAAAACCCACACACACGTGGCAGGATCATGATACACTGTGAAACCCCCAGACACATCTGGAAGGATCCTGATGCACTGTGAACAACCCATACACATCTGGCAGGATCCTGATGCACTGTGAAAACCCCATTCACATCTGGCAGTTTCCTGATACACTGTGAAACCCACATACACACCTGTCAGGATCCTGATGAACTTTGAAGCCCCAAGACACACCTGGCAGGATCCTGATAAACTGTGAGACCCCCATGCACACCTGGCTGGATCCTGATGAACTGTGAAACGCCCATACACACCTGGCAGGATCCTGATAAACTGTGAAACCCACATACACACCTGGCAGGATCCTGATAAACTGTGAAACACCCATAAACACCTGGCAGGATCCTGATACACTGTGAAAACCCCATACACACGTGGCAGGATCCTGATCCACTGTGAAACCCCATACACACCTGGCAGGATCCTGATAAACTGTGAAACCCACATACACACCTGGCAGGAGCCTGATACACTGTGAAACCCACATACAAACCTGGAAGGATCCTGACACACTGTGCAAACCCCAGACACACCAGGCAGATCCTGATAAACTGTGAGACCCCCATACACACCTGGCAGGACCCTGATGAACTGTGAAGCCCCCATACACACCTGGCAGGATCCTGATACACTGTGAAACCCACATACACACCTGGCAGGATCCTGATACACTGTGAAAAACCCATGCACACCTGGCAGTTTCCTGATGCACTGTGAAAAACCCACACACACGTGGCAGGATCATGATACACTGTGAAACCCCCATACACACCAGGCAGGATCCTGATGCAGTGTGAAAACCCCATTCACACCTGGCAGGATACTGATACACTGTGAAAACCCCATACACAAATGGCAGGATCCTGATACACTGTGAAAACAGCATACTCACCTGTCAGGATCTTGATGCACTGTGCAAACCCCATACACACGATGCGGGATCCTGATAAACTGTGAAACCCACATACACACCTGGCAGGATCCTGATGAACTGTGAAACCCCCAGACACACCTGGCAGGATCCTGATACACTTTGAAAACACCATACACACCTGGCAGGATCCTGATCCACTGTATATATACCCCATACACACCTGGCAGGATGCTGATAAACTGTCAAACCCCCATACACACCTGGCAGGAACCTGATAAACTGTGAAACCCCCATACACACCTGGCAGGATCCTGATGTTCTGTGAAACCCCATACACACCTGGTAGGATCCTGATATACTGTGAAACCCCCATGCACACCTGGCAGGAGCCTGATAAACTGTGAAATCCCCATACAGACCTGGCAGGATCCTGATAAACTGCGAAAATCCCAGACACACCAGGCAGCATCCTGATAAACTGTGAAACCCACATACACACCTGGCAGGATCCTGATACTCAGTGAAACCCCCATACACACCTGGCATGATCCTGATAAACTGTGAAACCCACATACACACCTGGCAGGATCCTGATACACTGTGAAAACCCCATACACACCTGGCAGGATCCTGATGCACAGTGTAAACCCCATACACACCTGGCAGGATCCTGATACACTGTGAAAACCCCACACAACCCTGGCAGGATCCTGATGCACAGTGAAAACACCAAACACACCTGGCAGGATGCTGATACACTGTGAAAACCCCATACACACCTTGCAGGATCCTGATGGACTGTGAAAACCCCATACACACCTGGCACGCTCCTGATACACTGTGAAAACCCCGCACACACCTGGCAGGATACTGATCCACTGTGAAAACCCCATACACAATTGGCAGGATCCTGATCCACTGTGAAAACTGCATACACACCTGGTAGGATCCTGATCCACTGTGAAAACCCCATACACACTTGGGAGTATCCTGATACACTGTGAAAACCCCATACACACCTGGCAGTTTCCTGATACACTGTGAAAAACCCACACACACCTGGCAGGATCCAAATACACTGTGAAAACCCCATACACACGATGCAGGATCCTGATACACTGTGAAAACCCCATACACACGATGCAGGATCCTGATACACTGTGAAACCCCCACACACATCTGGAAGGATCCTGATGCATTGTGAAAACCCCATACACATCTGGCAGGATCCTGATGCACTGTGAAAACCCCATTCACATCTGGCAGTTTCCTGATACACTGTGAAACCCACATACACACCTGTCAGGATCCTGATGAACTTTGAAGCCCCCAGACACACCTGGCAGGATCCTGATAAACTGTGAGACCCCCATGCACACCTGGCTGGATCCTGATGAACTGTGAAACGCCCATACACACCTGGCAGGATCCTGATAAACTGTGAAACCCACATACACACCTGGCAGGACTCTGATGAACTGTGAAGCCCCCATACACACCTGGCAGGATCCTGATACACTGTGAAACCCACATACACACCTGGCAGGATCCTGATACACTGTGAAAAACCCATGCACACCTGGCAGTTTCCTGATGCACTGTGAAAAACCCACACACACGTGGCAGGATCATGATACACTGTGAAACCCCCATACACACCAGGCAGGATCCTGATGCAGTGTGAAAACCCCATTCACACCTGGCAGGATACTGATACACTGTGAAAACCCCATACACACCTGGCAGGATCCTGATACACTGTGAAAACCCCACACAACCCTGGCAGGATCCTGATGCACAGTGAAAACACCAAACACACCTGGCAGGATGCTGATACACTGTGAAAACCCCATACACACCTTGCAGGATCCTGATGGACTGTGAAAACCCCATACACACCTGGCACGCTCCTGATACACTGTGAAAACCCCGCACACACCTGGCAGGATCCTGATCCACTGTGAAAACCCCATACACAATTGGCAGGATCCTGATCCACTGTGAAAACTGCATACACACCTGGTAGGATCCTGATCCACTGTGAAAACCCCATACACACTTGGGAGGATCCTGATACACTGTGAAAACCCCATACACACCTGGCAGTTTCCTGATACACTGTGAAAAACCCACACACACCTGGCAGGATCCAAATACACTGTGAAAACCCCATACACACCTGGCAGGATCCTGATACACTGTGAAAACCCCATACACACGATGCAGGATCCTGATACACTGTGAAACCCCCACACACATCTGGAAGGATCCTGATGCATTGTGAAAACCCCATACACATCTGGCAGGATCCTGATGCACTGTGAAAACCCCATTCACATCTCGCAGTTTCCTGATACACTGTGAAACCCACATACACACCTGTCAGGATCCTGATGAACTGTGAGACCCCCATGCACACCTGGCTGGATCCTGATGAACTGTGAAACGCCCATACACACCTGGCAGGATCCTGATAAACTGTGAAACCCACATACACACCTGGCAGGATCCTGATAAACTGTGAAACACCCATAAACACCTGGCAGGATCCTGATACACTGTGAAAACCCCATACACACGTGGCAGGATCCTGATAAACTGTGAAACCCACATACACACCTGGCAGGAGCCTGATACACTGTGAAACCCACATACAAACCTGGAAGGATCCTGACACACTGTGCAAACCCCAGACACACCAGGCAGATCCTGATAAACTGTGAGACCCCCATACACACCTGGCAGGACCCTGATGAACTGTGAAGCCCCCATACACACCTGGCAGGATCCCGATACACTGTGAAACCCACATACACACCTGGCAGGATCCTGATACACTGTGAAAAACCCATGCACACCTGGCAGTTTCCTGATGCACTGTGAAAAACCCACACACACGTGGCAGGATCATGATCCACTGTGAAACCCCCAGACACATCTGGAAGGATCCTGATGCACTGTGAACAACCCATACACATCTGGCAGGATCCTGATGCACTGTGAAAACCCCATTCACATCAGGCAGGATCCTGATAAACTGTGAATCCCACATACACACCTGGCAGGATCCTGATAAACTGTGAAAACCCCAGACACACCAGGCAGGATCCCGACAAACTGTGAAACCCCCATACACACCTGGGAAGATCCTGACAAACTGTGAAACCCCCATACACACCTGGCAGGAAACTGATAAACTGTGAAACCAACATACACACGTGGCAGGATCCTGATAAACTGTGAAACACCCATACAGACCTGGCAGGATCCTGATTAGCTGCGAAAACCCCAGACACACCTGGCAGCATCCTGATAAACTGAGAAACCCACATACACACCTGGCATGATCCTAATACACTGTGAAACCCCCATACACACCTGGCATGATCCTGCTGAAATGCGAAACCCACATACACACCTGGCAGAATCCTGATACACTGTGAAAACCCCATACACACCTGGCAGGATCCTGATGCACAGTGAAAACCCCATACACACCGGGCAGGATCCTGATACACTGTGAAAACCCCACACACACCTTGCAGGATCCTGATACACTGTGAAAACCCCACACACACCCGGCAGGATCCTGATCCACTGTGAAAACCCCATACACACCTGTCAGGATCCTGATCCAATGTGAAAACCCCATGCACACTTGGCAGGATCCTGATACACTGTGAAAACCACATGCACACCTGGCAGGATCCTGATATACTTTGAAAACACCATACACACCTGGCAGGATCCTGATCCACTGTATATATACCCCATACGCACCTGGCAGGATGCTGATACACTGTCAAACCCCCATACACACCTGGCAGCATCCTGATAAACTGTGAAACCCCCATACACACCTGGCAGGTTCCTCATGTACTGTGAAACCCCATACACACCTGGCAAGATCCTGATATACTGTGAAACCCCCATACACACCTGGCAGGTGCCTGATAAACTGTGAAACCCCCATACAGACCTGGCAGGATCCTGATAACCTGCGAAAATCCCAGACACACCTGGCAGCATCCTGATAAACTGTGAAACCCACATACACACCTGGCAGGATCCTGATACACTGTGAAACCCCCATACACACCTGGCATGATCCTGATAAACTGTGAAACCCACATACACTCCTGGCAGGATCCTGATACACTGTGAAAACCCCATACACACCTGGCAGGATCCTGATACACTGTGAAAACCCCACACACACCTGGCAGGATCCTGATGCACAGTGAAAACACCACACACACCTGGCAGGATCCTGATACACTGTGAAAACCCCATACACACCTGGCAGGATCCTGATGCACTGTGAAAACCCCATACACACCTGGCAGGATCCAGATACACTGTGAAAACCCCGCACACACCTGGCAGGATCCTGATCCACTGTAAAACCCCATGCACACCTGGCAGGATCCTGATCCACTGTGAAAACCCCATTCACACTTGGCAGGATCCTTATACACTGTGAAAACCCCATACACCCCTGGCAGGATCCTGATACATTGTGAAAACACCATACACACCTGGCAGGATCCTGATCCACTGTACATATACCCCATATGCACCTGGCAGGATGCTGATTAATTGTCAATTCCCCATACACACCTGGCAGGATCCTGATAAACTGTGAAACCCCCATATACACCTGGCAGAATCCTGATATACTGTGAGACCCCAGACACACCTGGCAGAATCCTGATATACTGTGCAACCCCCATACACACCTGGCAGGAGCCTGATGCACTGTGAAATCCCCGTGCACACCTGGCAGGTTCCTGATGCACAGTGAAACACCATTCACATCTGGCAGGATCCTGATACATAGTGAAACCCCATTCACATCTGGCAGGATCCTGATACACTGTGAAACCCCAAACACACCTGGCAGGATCCTGATACCCTGAGAAACCCCATACACAACTGGCAGGATCCTGATACACAGTGAAACCCCCATGCACACTTGGCAGGATCCTGATCCACTGTGAAAACCCCATACACGCCTGGCAGGACCTTGATAAATTGTGAACACACCATACACACCTGGCAGGAACCTGATACACTGTTAAATCCCTGACACACCTGGCAGGATCCTGATCCACTGTGAAA
Organism: Heterodontus francisci; assembly: GCF_036365525.1. NCBI lineage: Eukaryota > Metazoa > Chordata > Chondrichthyes > Heterodontiformes > Heterodontidae > Heterodontus > Heterodontus francisci. Next base: position 184,200 of record NW_027142007.1, read on the forward strand.
ACCCCATACACTCCTGGCAGGATACTGATCCACTGTGAAATCTCCATACACATCTGGCAGGATCCTGATCCTCTGTGAAAACCGCGTTCACACCTGGCAGGATCCTGATCCACTGTGAAACTCCATTCACATCTGGCAGGATCCTGATAAACTGTGAAACCCACATACACACCTAGCAGGATCCTGATGAACTGTGAAACCCCCAGACACACCAGGGAGGATCCTGATAAACTGTGAAACCCCCATACACACCTGGCAGGATCCTGATGAACTGTGAAACCCCCATACACACCTGGCAGGATCATGATAAACTGTGAAACCCACAGACACACGTGGCAGGATCCTGATCCACTGTGAAACCCCATACACACCAGGCAGGATACTGATAAACTGTGAAACCCACATACACACCTGGCAGGAGCCTGGTACACTGTGAAACCCCCATACACACCTGGCAGAATCCTGATACACTGTGAAAACCCCAGATACACCAGGCAGGATCCTGATAAACTGTGAAACCCACTTATACACCTGGCAGGATGCTGATAAACTGTGAAACCACATACACACTTTGCAGGATCCTGATACACTGTGAAACCCCCAGACACATCTGGAAGGATCCTGATGCACTGTGAAAAACCCATACACAACTGGCAGGATCCTGATGCACTGTGAAAACCCCATTCACATCTGGCAGGATCCTGATAAACTGTGAAACCCACATACACACCTGGCAGGATCCTGGTAAACTGTGAAACCCCATACACACGTGGCAGGATCCTGATGCACTGTGAAACCCCCAGACACATCTGGAAGGATCCTGATTCACTGTGAAACCCCCATACACACCTGGCAGAATCCTGATACACTGTGAAAACCCCAGACACACCAGGCAGGATCCTGATAAATTGTGAAACCCACAAACACACCTGGCAGGATCCTGGTAAACTGTGAAACCCCATACACACGTGGCAGGATCCTGATGCACTGTGAAACCCCCTGACACATCTGGAAGGATCCTGATGCACTGTGAAAAACCCATACACAACTGGCAGGATCCTGATGCACTGTGAAAACGCCATTCAAATCTGGCAGGATCCTGATAAACTGTGAAACCCACATAAACACCAGGCAGGAGCCTGATGCACTGTGAAACCCCCAGACACATCTGGAAGGATCCTGATGCACTGTGAAAAACCCATACACAACTGGCAGGATCCTGATGCACTGTGAAAACGCCATTCACATCTGGCAGGATCCCGATCCACTGTGAAATCTCCATTCACATCTGGCAGGATCCTGATCCACTGTGAAAACCCCGTACACACCTGGCAGGATCCTGATCCACTGTGAAACCCCATTCACATCTGGCAGGATCCTGATACGCAGTGAAACCCCATTCACACCAGGCAGGATCCTGATAAACTGCGAAACCCACATAAACACCAGGCAGGAGCCTGATAAACTCTGAAACCCACATACACTCCTGCAGATCCTGATATACTATGAAACCCCATACACACGTGGCAGGATCCTGATACACTGTGAAACACCCATCCACATCTGGAAGGATCCTGATGCACTGTGAAAACCCCGTACGCATCTGGCAGGATCCTGATGCACTGTGAAAACCCCACTCACATCTGGCAGGATCCTGATGAACTGTGAAACCCACATACTCACCTGGCAGGATCCTGATAAACTGTTAAACCCCCAGACACACCAGGAAGGATACCGATAAACTGTGAAAACCCCACACACACCTGGCAGGATACTGATAAACTGTGAAACCCCCATACACACCTGCCGGGATCCTGATAAACTGTGAAACCCACGTACACACCTGGCAGGATCTTGATAAACTGTGAAACCCCCATACACACCTGGAAGGATCCTGATAAACTGTGAAAACCCCATACACACCTGGCAGGATCCTGATACACTGTGAAAACCCCAGACACACCTGGCAGAATCCTGATAGACTGTGAAAACCCCATACACACCTGGCAGGATCCTGATAGACTGCGAAACACCCATACACACCTGGCAGGATCCTGATAAACTGTGAAACCCCCATACATAACTGGCAGGATACTGATAAACTGTGAAACACACATGCACACCTGGCAGGATACTGATACACTGTGAAAATCCGATACACACCTGGCAGGATCCTGATGAACTGTGAAACCCACATAAACACCTGACAGGACCCTGATAAACTGTGAAACCCCCATACACACCTGGCAGGATCCTGATACACTGTGAAAAACCCATACACACGTGGCAGGATCCTGATACACTGTGAAACCCCCATAAACACCTGGCAGCATACTGATAAACTGTGCAACCCATATACACACCTGGCAGGATCCTGATAAACTGTGAAACCCCCATACACATCTGGCAAGATCCTGATAAACTGTGACACCCACATACACACCTGGCAGGATCCTGATAACTGTGAAACCCCCATACACACCTGGCAGGATCCTGATACTCTGTGAAAACCCCATACACACGTGGCAGGATCCTGATCCACTTTGAAACCCCATACACACCAGGCAGGATCCTGATAAACTGCGAAACCCACATAAACACCAGGCAGGAGCCTGATAAACTCTGAAACCCACATAAACACCTGCAGGATCCGTATATACTGTGAAACCCCATACAAACGTGGCAGGCTCCTGATACACAGTGAAACACCCATACACACCTGGCAGGATCCTGATGCACTGTGAAAACCCCATACACATCTGGCAGGATCCTGATGCACTGTGAAAACCCCACTCACATCCGGCAGGATCCTGATAAACTGTGAAACCCCCAGACTCACCAGGAAGGATACCGATAAACTGTGAAAAACCTATACACACCTGGCAGGATCCTGATAAACTGTGAAACCCCCATACACACCTGCCGGGATCCTGACAAACTGTGAAACCAACATACACACCTGGCAGGATCCTGATAAACTGTGAAACCCCCATACACACCTGGAAGGATCCTGATAAACTGTGAAAACCCCATACACACCTGGCAGAATCCTGATACACTGTGAAAACCAAATACACACCTGGCAGGATCCTGATAAACTGTGAAACCCCCATACACACCTGGCAGGATACTGATAAACTGTGAAACACACATGCACACCTGGCAGGATACTGATACAATGTGAAAACCCGATACACACCTGGCAGGATCCTGATGAACTTTGAAACCCACATAAACACCTGACAGGACCCTGATAAACTGTGAAACCCCCATACACACCTGTCAGGATCCTGATACACTGTGAAAAACCCATACACACCTGGCAGGATCCTGATACACTGTGAAACCCCCATACACACCTGGCAGCATACTGATAAACTGTGCAACCCCCATACACACCTGGCAGGATCCTGATAAACTGTGAAACCCCCATACACACCTGGCAGGATCCTGATAAACTGCGAAAAGCCCATACACACCTGGCAGGATCCTGATACACAGTGAAAACCCCATACACACCTGGCAGGATCCTGTTAGACTGTGAAAACCCCATACACACCTGGCAGGATCCTGATAGACTGTGAAACACCCATACACACGTGGCAGGATCCTGATAAACTGTGAAACCCCCATGCACACCTGGCAGGATACTGATAATCTGTGAAACACACATGCACAACTGGCAGGATACTGATACACTGTGAAAACCCCATACACACCTGGCAGGATCCTGATAAACTGTGAAAGCCCATACACACGATGCAGGATCCTGGGACACTGTGAAACACCCAAACACATCTGGAAGGGTCCTGATGGACTGTGAAAACCCCATTCACAACTGGCAGGATCCTGATAAACTGTGAATCTCACATACACACCTGGCAGGATCCTGATAAACTGTGAAACCCCCATACACACCTGGCAGGATCCTGATAAACTGTGAAATCCCCATACCCATCTGGCAGGATCCTGATGCACTGTGAAATCCCCATTCACATCTGGCAGGATCCCGATCCACTGTGAAATCTCCATTCACATCTGGCAGGATCCTGATCCACTGTGAAAACCCCGTACACACCTGGCAGGATCCTGATCCACTGTGAAACCCCATTCACATCTGGCAGGATCCTGATACGCAGTGAAACCCCATTCACATCTGGCAGGATACTGATACACTGTGCAACCCCATACACACCTGCCAGGATCCTGATCCACTGTGAAATCCTCACACACACCTGGAAGGATCCGGATACACTGAGAAATCCCCCATACACACCTGGAAGGATCCTGATACACTGTGAAAACCCCCATACACACCTGGCAGGATCCTGATCCACTGTGAAAACCCCATACACACATGGCAGGATCCTGTTATACTGTGAAACCCCGTTCACATTTGACAGGATCCTGATACACTGTGAAACCCCGTTCACATTTGGCAGGATCCGTATACACTGTGAAACCCCATACACACCTGGCAGGATCCTGATCCACTGTGAAACCCCATACACACCTGGCAGGATCCTGATCCACTGTGAAACCCGGTTCACATTTGGCAGGATCCTGATACACTATGAAAAGCCCAAACACACCTGGGAGGATCCTGATACACTGTGAAACCCCATACACACCTGAAAGGATCCGGATGCACTGTGAAAACCCCCATACACACCTGGAAGGATCCTGATACACTGTGAAAACCCCCATACACACCTGGCAAAATCCTGTTAGACTGTGAAAACCCCACACACACCTGGCAGGATCCTGTTATACTGTGAAATCTCCTCACATTTGGCAGGATCCTGATACACTGTGAAACCCCATACACACCTGGCAGGATCCTGATCCTCTGTGAAACCCCGTTCACATTTGGCAGTATCCTGATACACTGTGAAACCCCGTTCACATTTGGCAGGATCCTGATACACTGTGAAACCCCAAGCAGACCTGGCAGGATCCTGATCTACTGTGAAACCCCGTTCACATTTGGCAGGATCCTGATACACTGTGAAACCCCATACACAACTGGCAGGATCCTGATCCACTGTGAAACCCCGTTCACATTTGGTAGGATCCTGATACACTATAAATAGCCCAAACACACCTGGGAGGATCCTGATACACTGTGAAACCCCATACACACCTGAAAGGATCCGGATGCACTGTGAAAACCCCCATACACACCTGGAAGGATCCTGATACACTGTGAAAACCCCCATACACACCTGGCAGAATCCTGATCCACTGTGAAAACCCCATACACACCTGGCAGGATCCTGTTATACTGTGAAATCCCCTCACATTTGGCAGGATCCTAATACACTGTGAAACCCCATACACACCTGGCAGGATCCTGATCCTCTGTGAAACCCCGTTCACATTTGGCAGGATCCTGATACACTGTGAAACCCCGTTCACATTTGGCAGGATCCTGATACACTGTGAAACCCCAAGCAGACCTGGCAGGATCCTGATCTACTGTGAAACCCCGTTCACATTTGGCAGGATCCTGATACACTGTGAAAACACCAAACACACCTGGGAGGATCCTGATACACTGTGAAACCCCATATACACCTGGCAGGATCCTGACACACTGTGAAACACTCATACACACCTGGAAGGATCCTGATGCACTGTGAAATACCCAAACACATCTGGCAGGATCCTGATACACTGTGAAAACCCATACACACCTGGAAGGATCCTGATCCACTGTGAAACCCCCATACACACCAGGAAGGATCATGATACACTGTGAAAACCCCAAACACACCTGGGAGGATCTTGATACACTGTGAAACCCAATACACACCTGGCAGGATCCTGATCCACTGTGAAACCCCCATACACACCTTGAAGGATCCTGATACACTGTGAAAACCCGAAAAACATCTGACAGGATCGTGATACACTGTGTAACTCCCATACACATCTGGAAGGATCCTGATGCACTGGGAAACCCCCATACACACCTGGCAGGATCCTGATAAACTGTGAAACCCCCAGACACACCAGGCAGGATCCTGATAAACTGCGAAACCCCCACACACACCTGGCAGGATCCTGATAAACTGTGAAACCCCCATACACACCTGGCAGGATCGTGATACACTGTGTAACCCATATAAACACCTGGCAGGATCCTGATAAACTGTGAAACCCCCATACACACCTGGCAGGATACTGATAAACTGTGAAACCCCCAGACACACCAGGCAGGATCCTGATAAACTGTGAAACCCCCATACACACCTGGCAGGATCCTGATAAACTGTGGGTCCCCAAACACTCGATGCAGGATCCTGATACACTGTGAAACCCTCAGAAACATCTGGAAGGATCCTGATGCATTGTGAAAACCCCATACAAATCTGGCATGATGCTCATGCACTGTGAAAACCCCATTCACATCTGGCAGAGACCTGATAAACTGTGAAACCCCCGGACACACCAGGCAGGATACAGATAAAATGTGAAACCCCCATACACACCTGGCAGGATCCTGATAAACTGTGAAACCCCCATACACACCTGGCAGGATCCTGATACACTGTGAAAACACCATACACACGTGGCAGGATCCTGATCCACTGTGAAACCCCATACACACCAGGCAGGATCCTGATAAACTGTGAAACCCACATAAACACCAGGCAGGAGCCTGATAAGCTGTGAAACCCACATACACACCTGTAGGACCCTGATATACTGTGAAACACCATACACACGTGGCAGGATCCTGATGCACTGTGAAAACCCCATACACATCTGGCAGGATCCTGATGCACTGTGAAAACCCCACTCACATCTGGCAGGATCCTGATAAACTGTGAAAACCACATACTCACCTGGCAGGATCCTGATAAACTGTGAAACCCCCAGACATACCAGGAAGGATACCGATAAACTGTGAAAACCCCATACACACCTGGCAGGATCCTGATAAAATGTGAAACCCACATACACACCTGGCAGGAACCTGATATACTGTGAAACCCCCATACACACCTGGCAGGATCCTGATAAACTGTGAAAACCCCATACACACCTGGCAGGATCCTGATAGACTGTGAAAACCCCATACACACCTGGCAGGATCCTGATAGACTGTGAAACACCCATACACACCTGGCAAGATCCTGATAAACTGTGAAACCCCCATACACACCTGGCAGGATACTGATAAACTGTGAAACACACATGCACACCTGGCAGGATACTGAGACACTGTGAAAACCCCATACAAACCTGGCAGGATCCTGATGAACTGTGAAACCCACATAAACACCTGACATGACCCTGATAAACTGTGAAACCCCCATACACATCTGGCAGGATCCTGATACACAGTGAAAAACCCATACACACCTGGCAGGATCCTGATACACTGTGAAACTCCCATACACACCTGGCAGCATACTGATAAACTGTGCAACCCACATACACACCTGGCAGGATCCTGATAAACTGTGAAACACCCATACACACCTGGAAGGATCCTGATAAACTGTGAAACCCACATACACACCTGGCAGGATCCTGATAAACTGTGAAACACCCATACACACCTGGAAGGATCCTGATAAACTGTGAAACCCCCATACACACCTGGCAGGATCCTGATAGACTGTGAAAACCCCATGCACACCTGGCAGGATACTGATAAACTGTGAAACACACATGCACACCTGGCAGGATACTGATACACTGTGAAAACCCCATACACACCTGGCAGGATCCTGATGAACTGTGAAACCCACATAAACACCTGACTGGATCCTGATAAACTGTGAAACCCCCATACACAACTGGCAGGATCCTGATACATTGTGAAAAATCCCATACACACCTGGCAGGATCCTGATACACTGTGAAACCCCCATATACACCTGGCAGGATCCTGATAAACTGTGAAACACCCATACACACCTGGCAGGATCCTGATACACTGTGAAAACCCCATACACACGTGGCAGGATCCTGATCCACTGTGAAACCCCATACACACCAGGCAGGATCCTGATAAACAGTGAAACCCACATAAACACCAGGCAGGAGCCTGATAAGCTGTGAAACCCACATACGCACCTGTAGGACCCTGATATACTGTGAAACCCCATACACACGTGGCAGGATCCTGATGCACTGTGAAAACCCCATACACATCTTGCAGGATCCTGATGCACTGTGAAAACCCCACTCACATCTGGCAGGATCCTGATAAACTGTGAAAACCACATACTCATCTGGCAGGATCCTGATAAACTGTGAAACCCCCAGACATACCAGGAAGGATACCGATAAACTGTGAAAACCCCATACACACCTGGCAGGATCCTGATAAAATGTGAAACCCACATACACACCTGGCAGGATCCTGATATACTGTGAAACCCCCATACACACCTGGCAGGATCCTGATAAACTGTGAAAACTCCATACACACCTGGCAGGATCCTGATACACGGTGAAAACCCCATACACACCTGGCAGGATCCTGATAGACTGTGAAAACCCCATACACACCTGGCAGGATCCTGATAAACTGTGAAGCACCCATACACACCTGGCAAGATCCTGATAAACTGTGAAACCCCCATACACACCTGGCAGGATACTGATAAACTGTGAAACACACATGCACACCTGGCAGGATACTGAGACACTGTGAAAACCCCATGCACAACTGGCAGGATCCTGATGCACAGTGAAAACCCCAAACACACCTGGCAGGATCCTGATACACTGTGAAAACCCCATACACACCTGGCCGGATCCTGATCCACTGTGAAAAACCCATACACACCTGGCAGGATCGTGATACACTGTGAAACTCCCATACACACCTGGCAGCATACTGATAAACTGTGCAACCCACATACACACCTGGCAGGATCCTGATAAACTGTGAAAAATCCCATACACACCTGGCAGGATCCTGGTACACTGTGAAACCCCCATACACACCTGGCCGGATCCTGATAAACTGTGCAACACACATACACACCTGGCAGGATCCTGATAAACTGTGAAACACCCATACACACCTGGAAGGATCCTGATAAACTGTGAAACCCACATACACACCTGGCAGGATCCTGATAAACTGTGAAACACCCATACACACCTGGAAGGATCCTGATAAACTGTGAAAACCCCATACACACCTGGTAGGATCCTGATAGACTGTGAAAACCCCATGCACACCTGGCAGGATACTGATAAACTGTGAAACACACATGCACACCTGGCAGGATACTGATACACTGTAAAAACCCCATACACACCTGGCAGGATCCTGATGAACTGTGAAACCCACATAAACACCTGACTGGATCCTGATAAACTGTGAAACCCCCATACACAACTGGCAGGATCCTGATACACTGTGAAAAACCCATACACACCTGGCAGGATCCTGATACACTGTGAAACCCCCATACACACCTGGCAGGATCCTGATAAACTGTGCGACACACATACACACCTGGCAGGATCCTGATAAACTGTGAAACCCCCATACACACCTGGCAGGATCCTGATAAACTGTGAAACCCCCATACACACCTGGCAGGATACTGATAAACTGTGAAACACACATGCACACCTGGCAGGATACTGAGACACTGTGAAAACCCGATACAAACCTGGCAGGATCCTGATGAACTGTGAAACCCACATAAACACCTGACATGACCCTGATAAACTGTGAAACCCCCATACACATCTGGCAGGATCCTGATACACTGTGAAAAACCCATACACACCTGGCAGGATCCTGATACACTGTGAAACTCCCAGACACACCTGGCAGCATACTGATAAACTGTGCAACACACATACACACCTGGCAGGATCCTGATGAACTGTGAAAACCCCATACACACCTGGCAGGATCCTGATAAACTGTGAAACCCCAAACACACGATGCAGGATCCTGATACTCTGTGAAACGCCCATACACATCTGGAAGGATTATGATGCATTGTGAAATCCCCATACCCATCTGGCAGGATCCTGATGCACTGTGAAATCCCCATTCACATCTGGCAGGATCCCGATCCACTGTGAAATCTCCATTCATATCTGGCAGGATCCTGATCCACTGTGAAAACCCCGTACACACCTGGCAGGATCCTGATCCACTGTGAAACCCCATTCACATCTGGCAGGATCCTGATACGCAGTGAAACCCCATTCACATCTGGCAGGATACTGATACACTGTACAACCCCATACACACCTGCCAGGATCCTGATCCACTGTGAAATCCTCACACACACCTGGAAGGATCCGGATACACTGAGAAATCCCCCATACACACCTGGAAGGATCCTGATACACTGTGAAAACCCCCATACACACCTGGCAGGATCCTGATCCACTGTGAAAACCCCATACACACATGGCAGGATCCTGTTACACTGTGAAAACCCCCATACACACCTGGCAGAATCCTGATCCACTGTGCAAACCCCATACACACCTGGCAGGATCCTGTTATACTGTGAAATCCCCTCACATTTGGCAGGATCCTGATACACTGTGAAACCCCATACACACCTGGCAGGATCCTGATCCTCTGTGAAACCCCGTTCACATTTGGCAGGATCCTGATACACTGTGAAACCCCGTTCACATTTGGCAGGATCCTGATACACTGTCAAACCCCAAGCAGACCTGGCAGGATCCTGATCTACTGTGAAACCCCGTTCACATTTGGCAAGATCCTGATACACTGTGAAAACACCAAACACACCTGGGAGGATCCTGATACACTGTGAAACCCCATACACACCTGGCAGGATCCTGACCCACTGTGAAACACTCATACACACCTGGAAGGATCCTGATGCACTGTGAAATACCCAAACACATCTGGCAGGATCCTGATACACTGTGAAAACCCAAACACACCTGGAAGGATCCTGATCCACTGTGAAACCCCCATACACACCAGGAAGGATCATGATACACTGTGAAAACCCCAAACACACCTGGGAGGATCTTGATACACTGTGAAACCCAATACACACCTGGCAGGATCCTGATCCACTGTGAAACCCCCATACACACCTTGAAGGATCCTGATACACTGTGAAAACCCGAAAAACATCTGACAGGATCGTGATACACTGTGTAACTCCCATACACATCTGGAAGGATCCTGATGCACTGTGAAACCCCCATACACACCTGGCAGGATCGTTATAAACTGTGAAAACCCCAGACACACCAGGCAGGATCCTGATAAACTGCGAAACCCCCACACACACCTGGCAGGATCCTGATAAACTGTGAACCCCCCATACACACCTGGCAGGATCGTGATACACTGTGTAACCCATATAAACACCTGGCAGGATCCTGATAAACTGTGAAACCCCCATACACACCTGGCAGGATACTGATAAACTGTGAAACCCCCAGACACACCTGGCAGGATCCTGATGAACTGTGAAACCCCCAGACACACCAGGCAGGATCCTGATAAACTGTGAAACCCCCATACACACCTGGCAGGATCCAGATAAACTGTGGGTCCCCAAACACTCGATGCAGGATCCTGATACACTGTGAAACCCTCAGAAACATCTGGAAGGATCCTGATGCATTGTGAAAACCACATACAAATCTGGCATGATGCTGATGCACTGTGAAAACCCCATTCACATCTGGCAGAGACCTGATAAACTGTGAAATCCCCGGACACACCAGGCAGGATACTGATAAAATGTGAAACCCCCATACACACCTGGCAGGATCCTGATAAACTGTGAAACACCCATACACACCTGGCAGGATCCTGATAAACTGTGACACCCACATACACACCTGGCAGGATCCTGATAACTGTGAAACCCCCATACACACCTGGCAGGATCCTGATACACTGTGAAAACCCCATACACACGTGGCAGGATCCTGATCCACTGTGAAACCCCATACACACCAGGCAGGATCCTGATAAACCGTGAAACCCACATAAACACCAGGCAGGAGCCTGATAAGCTGTGAAACCCACATACACACCTGTAGGACCCTGATATACTGTGAAACCCCATACACACGTGGCAGGATCCTGATGCACTGTGAAACACCCATACACATCTGGCAGGATCCTGATGCACTGTGAAAACCCCATACACATCTGGCAGGATCCTGATGCACTGTGAAAACCCCACTCACATCTGGCAGGATCCTGATGCACTGTGAAAACCCCACTGACATCTGGCAGGATCCTGATAAACTGTGAAAACCACATACTCACCTGGCAGGATCCTGATAAACTGTGAAACCCCCAGACATACCAGGAAGGATACCGATAAACTGTGAAAACCCCATACACACCTGGCAGGATCCTGATAAAATGTGAAACCCACATACACACCTGGCAGGATCCTGATATACTGTGAAACCCCCATACACACCTGGCAGGATCCTGATAAACTGTGAAAACTCCATACACACCTGGCAGGATCCTGATACACGGTGAAAACCCCATACACACCTGGCAGGATCCTGATAGACTGTGAAAACCCCATACACACCTGGCAGGATCCTGATAGACTGTGAAACACCCATACACACCTGGCAAGATCCTGATAAACTGTGAAACCCCCATACACACCTGGCAGGATACTGATAAACTGTGAAACACACATGCACACCTGGCAGGATACTGAGACACTGTGAAAACCCCATACAAACCTGGCAGGATCCTGATGAACTGTGAAACCCACAAAAACACCTGACATGACCCTGATAAACTGTGAAACGCCCATACACATCTGGCAGGATCCTGATACACTGTGAAAAACCCATACACACCTGGCAGGATCCTGATACACTGTGAAACTCCCATACACACCTGGCAACATACTGATAAACTGTGCAACCCACATACACACCTGGCAGGATCCTGATAAACTGTGAAACCCCCAGACATACCAGGAAGGATACCGATAAACTGTGAAAACCCCATACACACCTGGCAGGATCCTGATAAAATGTGAAACCCACATACACACCTGGCAGGATCCTGATATACTGTGAAACCCCCATACACACCTGGCAGGATCCTGATAAACTGTGAAAACTCCATACACACCTGGCAGGATCCTGATACACGGTGAAAACCCCATACACACCTGGCAGGATCCTGATAGACTGTGAAAACCCCATACACACCTGGCAGGATCCTGATAAACTGTGAATCACCCATACACACCTGGCAAGATCCTGATAAACTGTGAAACCCCCATACACACCTGGCAGGATACTGATAAACTGTGAAACACACATGCACACCTGGCAGGATACTGAGACACTGTGAAAACCCCATGCACAACTAGCAGGATCCTGATGCACAGTGAAAACCCCAAACACACCTGGCAGGATCCTGATACACTGTGAAAACCCCATACACACCTGGCCGGATCCTGATCCACTGTGAAAAACCCATACACACCTGGCAGGATCGTGATACACTGTGAAACTCCCATACACACCTGGCAGCATACTGATAAACTGTGCAACCCACATACACACCTGGCAGGATCATGATAAACTGTGAAAAATCCCATACACACCTGGCAGGATCCTGATACACTGTGAAACCCCCATACACACCTGGCCGGATCCTGATAAACTGTGCAACACACATACACACCTGGCAGGATCCTGATAAACTGTGAAACACCCATACACACCTGGAAGGATCCTGATAAACTGTGAAACCCACATACACACCTGGCAGGATCCTGATAAACTGTGAAACACCCATACACACCTGGAAGGATCCTGATAAACTGTGAAAACCCCATACACACCTGGTAGGATCCTGATAGACTGTGAAAACCCCATGCACACCTGGCAGGATACTGATAAACTGTGAAACACACATGCACACCTGGCAGGATACTTTCTTTCTTTTTTTCTTTTGGGCCTCCTTATCTCGAGAGACAATGGATACGCGCCTGGAGGTGGTCAGTGGTTTGTGAAGCAGCGCCTGGAGTGGCTATAAAGGCCAATTCTGGAGTGACAGGCTCTTCCACAGGTGCTGCAGAGAAATTTGTTTGTTGGGGCTGTTGCACAGTTGGCTCTCCCCTTGCGCCTCTGTCTTTTTTCCTGCCAACTACTAAGTCTCTTCGACTCGCCACAATTTAGCCCTGTCTTTATGGCTGCCCACCAGCTCTGGCGAATGCTGGCAACTGACTCCCACGACTTGTGATCAATGTCACACGATTTCATGTCGCGTTTGCAGACGTCTTTATAACGGAGACATGGACGGCCGGTGGGTCTGATACCAGTGGCGAGCTCGCTGTACAATGTGTCTTTGGGGATCCTGCCATCTTCCATGCGGCTCACATGGCACACATGAAACACACATGCACACCTGGCAGGATACTGAGACACTGTGAAAACCCGATACAAACCTGGCAGGATCCTGATGAACTGTGAAACCCACATAAACACCTGACATGACCCTGATAAACTGTGAAACCCCCATACACATCTGGCAGGATCCTGATACACTGTGAAAAACCCATACACACCTGGCAGGATCCTGATACACTGTGAAACTCCCGGACACACCTGGCAGCATACTGATAAACTGTGCAACCCACAGACACACCTGGCAGGATCCTGATGAACTGTGAAAACCCCATACACACCTGGCAGGATCCTGATAAACTGTGAAACCCCAAACACACGATGCAGGATCCTGATACTCTGTGAAACGCCCATACACATCTGGAAGGATTATGATGCATTGTGAAATCCCCATACCCATCTGGCAGGATCCTGATGCACTGTGAAATCCCCATTCACACTGGCAGGATCCCGATCCACTGTGAAATCTCCATTCATATCTGGCAGGATCCTGATCCACTGTGAAAACCCCGTACACACCTGGCAGGATCCTGATCCACTGTGAAACCCCATTCACATCTGGCAGGATCCTGATACGCAGTGAAACCCCATTCACATCTGGCAGGATACTGATACACTGTACAACCCCATACACACCTGCCAGGATCCTGATCCACTGTGAAATCCTCACACACACCTGGAAGGATCCGGATACACTGAGAAATCCCCCATACACACCTGGAAGGATCCTGATACACTGTGAAAACCCCCATACACACCTGGCAGGATCCTGATCCACTGTGAAAACCCCATACACACATGGCAGGATCCTGTTACACTGTGAAAACCCCCATACACACCTGGCAGAATCCTGATCCACTGTGCAAACCCCATACACACCTGGCAGGATCCTGTTATACTGTGAAATCCCCTCACATTTGGCAGGATCCTGATACACTGTGAAACCCCATACACACCTGGCAGGATCCTGATCCTCTGTGAAACCCCGTTCACATTTGGCAGGATCCTGATACACTGTGAAACCCCGTTCACATTTGGCAGGATCCTGATACACTGTCAAACCCCAAGCAGACCTGGCAGGATCCTGATCTACTGTGAAACCCCGTTCACATTTGGCAAGATCCTGATACACTGTGAAAACACCAAACACACCTGGGAGGATCCTGATACACTGTGAAACCCCATACACACCTGGCAGGATCCTGACCCACTGTGAAACACTCATACACACCTGGAAGGATCCTGATGCACTGTGAAACTCCCATACACACCTGGCAACATACTGATAAACTGTGCAACCCACATACACACCTGGCAGGATCCTGATAAACTGTGAAACACCCATACACACCTGGAAGGATCCTGATAAACTGTGAAACCCACATACACACCTGGCAGGATCCTGATGAAATGTGAAACCCACAAAAACACCTGACATGACCCTGATAAACTGTGAAACGCCCATACACATCTGGCAGGATCCTGATACACTGTGAAAAACCCATACACACCTGGCAGGATCCTGATACACTGTGAAACTCCCATACACACCTGGCAACATACTGATAAACTGTGCAACCCACATACACACCTGGCAGGATCCTGATAAACTGTGAAACACCCATACACACCTGGAAGGATCCTGATAAACTGTGAAACCCACATACACACCTGGCAGGATCCTGATAAACTGTGAAACACCCATACACACCTGGAAGGATCCTGATAAACTGTGAAACCCCCATACACACATGGCAGGATCCTGATAGACTGTGAAAACCCCATGCACACCTGGCAGGATACTGATAAACTGTGAAACACACATGCACACCTGGCAGGATACTGATACACTGTGAAAACCCCATACACACCTGGCAGGATCCTGATGAACTGTGAAACCCACATAAACACCTGACTGGATCCTGATAAACTGTGAAACCCCCATACACAACTGGCAGGATCCTGATACACTGTGAAAAACCCATACACACCTGGCAGGATCCTGATACACTGTGAAACCCCCATACACACCTGGCAGGATCCTGATAAACTGTGCAACACACATACACACCTGGCAGGATCCTGATAAACTGTGAAACCCCCATACACACCTGGCAGGATCCTGATAAACTGTGAAACCCCCATACAAACCTGGCAGGATACTGATAAACTGTGAAACACACATGCACACCTGGCAGGATACTGAGACACTGTGAAAACCCGAGACAAACCTGGCAGGATCCTGATGAACTGTGAAACCCACATAAACACCTGACATGACCCTGATAAACTGTGAAACCCCAATACACATCTGGCAGGATCATGATACACTGTGAAAAACCCATACACACCTGGCAGGATCCTGATACACTGTGAAACTCCCAGACACACCTGGCAGCATACTGATAAACTGTGCAACCCACATACACACCTGGCAGGATCCTGATGAACTGTGAAACACCCATACACACCTAGAAGGATCCTGATAAACTGTGAAATCCCCATACACAACTGGCAGGATCCTGATAAACTGTGAAAAGGCCATACACAACTGGCAGAATCATGATACACAGTGAAAACCCCATACACACCTGGCAGGATCCTGATAGACCGTGAAAACCCCATGCACACCTGGCAGGATACTGATAAACTGTGAAACACACATGCACACCTAGCAGGATACTGATACACTGTGAAAAACCCATACTCACCTGGCAGGATCCTGATAAACTGTGCAACACACATACACACCTGGCAGGATCCTGATAAACTGTGAAAACCCCATACACACCTGGCAGGATCCTGATGAACTGTGAAACCCACATAAACACCTGACTGGATCCTGATAAACTGTGAAACCCCCATACACACCTGGCAGGATCCTGATACACTGTGAAAAACCCATACTCACCTGGCAGGATCCTGATAAACTGTGCAACACACATACACACCTGGCAGGATCCTGATAAACTGTGAAACCCCCATACACACCTGGCAGGATCCTGATACACTGTCAAAAGTCCATACACACCTGGCAGTATCCTGATACACTGTGAAAACCCCATACACACCTGGCAGGATCCTGATACACTGTGAAACCCACATACACACCTGGCAGGATCCTGATACACTGTGAAATACCCATAAACACCTGGCAGATTCCTGATCCACAGATAAAACCCCATACACACCTGGCAGGATCCTGATACACTGTGAAAACCCCATACACACCTGGCAGGATCCTGATCCACTGTGAAAACCCCATACACACCTGGCAGTATCCTGATACACCGTGAAACCCAATACACACCTGTGCAGGATCCTGATAAACTGTGGAAACCCCATGCACACCAGGCAGGATCATGATACGCTGTGAAATCCCCAGACACACCTGGCAGGTTCCTGATCAACTGTGAAAACCCGAAACACACCTGGCAGGATTCTGATACACTGTGAAAACCCCATACACAACTGGCAGTATCCTGATGCACATTGAAACCCCAAACACACCTGGCAGGATCCTGAAACAATGTGAAATCCCATACACACCTGGCAGGATCCTGATAAACTGTGCAACACACATGCACACCTGGCAGGATCCTGATAAGCTGTGAAACCCCCATACACACCTGGCAGGATCCTGATACACTGTGAAAAACCCATACTCACCTGGCAGGATCCTGATAAACTGTGCAACACACATACACACCTGGCAGGATCCTGATAAACTGTGAAACCCCCATACACACCTGGCAGGATCCTGATACACTGTCAAAAGTCCATACACACCTGGCAGTATCCTGATACACTGTGAAAACCCCATACACACCTGGCAGGATCCTGATACACTGTGAAACCCACATACACACCTGGCAGGATCCTGATACACTGTGAAATCCCCATAAACACCTGGCAGGTTCCTGATCCACAGATAAAACCCCATACACACCTGGCAGGATCCTGATACACTGTGAAAACCCCATACACACCTGGCAGGATCCTGATCCACTGTGAAAACCCCATACACACCTGGCAGTATCCTGATACACCGTGAAACCCAATACACACCTGGCAGGATCCTGATAAATTGTGAAACCCCCATACACACCTGGCAGGATTCTGATACACTGTGAAAACCCCATACACAACTGGCAGTATCCTGATGCACATTGAAACCCCAAACACACCTGGCAGGATCCTGAAACAATGTGAAATCCCATACACACCTGGCAGGATCCTGATAAACTGTGCAACACACATACACACCTGGCAGGATCCTGATGCACATTGAAACCCCAAACACACCTGGCAGGATCCTGAAACACTGTGAAAACCCCATACACACCTGGCAGGATCCTGATACACTGTGAAAACCCCATACACACCTAGCAGTATCCTGATCCACTGTGAAAAACCCATACTCACCTGGCAGGATCCTGATAAACTGTGCAACACACATACACACCTGGCAGGATCCTGATGCACATTGAAACCCCAAACACACCTGGCAGGATCCTGAAACAATGTGAAATCCCATACACACCTGCAAGGATCCTGATAAACTGTGCAACACACATACACACCTGGCAGGATCATGAAGCACATTGAAACCCCAAACACACCTGGCAGGATCCTGAAACACTGTGAAATCCCATACACACCTGGCAGGATCCTGATAAACTGTGCAACACACATACACACCTGGCAGGATCCTGATAAACTGTGAAACCCCCACACACACCTGGCAGGATCCTGATACACTGTGAATACCCCATACACACCTGGCAGGATCCTGATACACTGTGAAAACCCCATACACACCTAGCAGTATCCTGATCCACTGTGAAAAACCCATACTCACCTGGCAGGATCCTGATAAACTGTGCAACACACATACACACCTGGCAGGATCCTGATAAACTGTGAAACCCCCATACACACCTGGCAGGATCCTGATACACTGTGAAAACCCCATACACACCTAGCAGTATCCTGATCCACTGTGAAAAACCCATACTCACCTGGCAGGATCCTGATAAACTGTGCAACACACATGCACACCTGGCAGGATCCTGATAAGCTGTGAAACCCCCATACACACCTGGCAGGATCCTGATACACTGTGAAAAACCCATACTCACCTGGCAGGATCCTGATAAACTGTGCAACACACATACACACCTGGCAGGATCCTGATAAACTGTGAAACCCCCATACACACCTGGCAGGATCCTGATACACTGTCAAAAGTCCATACACACCTGGCAGTATCCTGATACACTGTGAAAACCCCATACACACCTGGCAGGATCCTGATACACTGTGAAACCCACATACACACCTGGCAGGATCCTGATACACTGTGAAATCCCCATAAACACCTGGCAGGTTCCTGATCCACAGATAAAACCCCATACACACCTGGCAGGATCCTGATACACTGTGAAAACCCCATACACACCTGGCAGGATCCTGATCCACTGTGAAAACCCCATACACACCTGGCAGTATCCTGATACACCGTGAAACCCAATACACACCTGGCAGGATCCTGATAAATTGTGAAACCCCCATACACACCTGGCAGGATTCTGATACACTGTGAAAACCCCATACACAACTGGCAGTATCCTGATGCACATTGAAACCCCAAACACACCTGGCAGGATCCTGAAACAATGTGAAATCCCATACACACCTGGCAGGATCCTGATAAACTGTGCAACACACATACACACCTGGCAGGATCCTGATGCACATTGAAACCCCAAACACACCTGGCAGGATCCTGAAACACTGTGAAAACCCCATACACACCTGGCAGGATCCTGATACACTGTGAAAACCCCATACACACCTAGCAGTATCCTGATCCACTGTGAAAAACCCATACTCACCTGGCAGGATCCTGATAAACTGTGCAACACACATACACACCTGGCAGGATCCTGATGCACATTGAAACCCCAAACACACCTGGCAGGATCCTGAAACAATGTGAAATCCCATACACACCTGCAAGGATCCTGATAAACTGTGCAACACACATACACACCTGGCAGGATCATGAAGCACATTGAAACCCCAAACACACCTGGCAGGATCCTGAAACACTGTGAAATCCCATACACACCTGGCAGGATCCTGATAAACTGTGCAACACACATACACACCTGGCAGGATCCTGATAAACTGTGAAACCCCCACACACACCTGGCAGGATCCTGATACACTGTGAATACCCCATACACACCTGGCAGGATCCTGATACACTGTGAAAACCCCATACACACCTAGCAGTATCCTGATCCACTGTGAAAAACCCATACTCACCTGGCAGGATCCTGATAAACTGTGCAACACACATACACACCTGGCAGGATCCTGATAAACTGTGAAACCCCCATACACACCTGGCAGGATCCTGATACACTGTCAAAAGTCCATACACACCTGGCAGTATCCTGATACACTGTGAAAACCCCATACACACCTGGCAGGATCCTGATACACTGTGAAACCCACATACACACCTGGCAGGATCCTGATACACTGTGAAATCCCCATAAACACCTGGCAGGTTCCTGATCCACAGATAAAACCCCATACACACCTGGCAGGATCCTGATACACTGTGTAAACCCCATACACACCTGGCAGGATCCTGATCCACTGTGAAAACCCCATACACACCTGGCAGTATCCTGATACACCGTGAAACCCAATACACACCTGGCAGGATCCTGATAAACTGTGAAAACCCCATGCACACCAGGCAGGATCATGATACGCTGTGAAATCCCCAGACACACCTGGCAGGTTCCTGATCAACTGTGAAAACCCGAAACACACCTGGCAGGATTCTGATACACTGTGAAAACCCCATACACAACTGGCAGTATCCTGATGCACATTGAAACCCCAAACACACCTGGCAGGATCCTGAAACACTGTGAAATCCCATACACACCTGGCAGGATCCTGATAAACTGTGCAACACACATGCACACCTGGCAGGATCCTGATAAGCTGTGAAACCCCCATACACACCTGGCAGGATCCTGATACACTGTGAAAAACCCATACTCACCTGGCAGGATCCTGATAAACTGTGCAACACACATACACACCTGGCAGGATCCTGATAAACTGTGAAACCCCCATACACACCTGGCAGGATCCTGATACACTGTCAAAAGTCCATACACACCTGGCAGTATCCTGATACACTGTGAAAACCCCATACACACCTGGCAGGATCCTGATACACTGTGAAACCCACATACACACCTGGCAGGATCCTGATACACTGTGAAATCCCCATAAACACCTGGCAGGTTCCTGATCCACAGATAAAACCCCATACACACCTGGCAGGATCCTGATACACTGTGAAAACCCCATACACACCTGGCAGGATCCTGATCCACTGTGAAAACCCCATGCACACCTGGCAGTATCCTGATACACCGTGAAACCCAATACACACCTGGCAGGATCCTGATAAACTGTGAAACCCCAATACACACCTGGCAGGATTCTGATACACTGTGAAAACCCCATACACAACTGGCAGTATCCTGATGCACATTGAAACCCCAAACACACCTGGCAGGATCCTGAAACAATGTGAAATCCCATACACACCTGGCAGGATCCTGATAAACTGTGCAACACACATACACACCTGGCAGGATCCTGATGCACATTGAAACCCCAAACACACCTGGCAGGATCCTGAAACACTGTGAAATCCCATACACACCTGGCAGGATCCTGATAAACTGTGCAACACACATACACACCTGGCATTATCCTGATAAACTGTGAAACCCCCACACACACCTGGCAGGATCCTGATACACTGTGAAAACCCCATACACACCTGGCAGGATCCTGATACACTGTGAAAACCCCATACACACCTAGCAGGATCCTGATACACTGTGAAACCCACATACACACCTGGCAGGATCCTGATACGCTGTGAAATCCCCATAAACACCTGTCATGTTCCTGATCCACAGGTAAAACCCCATACACACCTGGCAGGACCCTGATCCACTGTGAAAACCCCATACACACCTGGCAGGATCCTGATCCACTGTGAAAACCCCATACACACCTGGCAGTATCCTGATACACCGTGAAACCCAATACACACCTGGCAGGATCCTGATAAACTGTGAAACCCAATACACACCTGGCAGGATCCTGATAAACTGTGAAACCCCAATACACACCTGGCAGGATTCTGATACACTGTGAAAACCCCATACACAACTGGCAGTATCCTGATGCACATTGAAACCCCAAACACACCTGGCAGGATCCTGAAACAATGTGAAATCCCATACACACCTGGCAGGATCCTGATAAACTGTGCAACACACATACACACCTGGCAGGATCCTGATGCACATTGAAACCCCAAACACACCTGGCAGGATCCTGAAACACTGTGAAATCCCATACACACCTGGCAGGATCCTGATAAACTGTGCAACACACATACACACCTGGCATTATCCTGATAAACTGTGAAACCCCCACACACACCTGGCAGGATCCTGATACACTGTGTAAACCCCATACACACCTGGCAGGATCCTGATCCACTGTGAAAACCCCATACACACCTGGCAGTATCCTGATACACCGTGAAACCCAATACACACCTGGCAGGATCCTGATAAACTGTGAAAACCCCATGCACACCAGGCAGGATCATGATACGCTGTGAAATCCCCAGACACACCTGGCAGGTTCCTGATCAACTGTGAAAACCCGAAACACACCTGGCAGGATTCTGATACACTGTGAAAACCCCATACACAACTGGCAGTATCCTGATGCACATTGAAACCCCAAACACACCTGGCAGGATCCTGAAACACTGTGAAATCCCATACACACCTGGCAGGATCCTGATAAACTGTGCAACACACATGCACACCTGGCAGGATCCTGATAAGCTGTGAAACCCCCATACACACCTGGCAGGATCCTGATACACTGTGAAAAACCCATACTCACCTGGCAGGATCCTGATAAACTGTGCAACACACATACACACCTGGCAGGATCCTGATAAACTGTGAAACCCCCATACACACCTGGCAGGATCCTGATACACTGTCAAAAGTCCATACACACCTGGCAGTATCCTGATACACTGTGAAAACCCCATACACACCTGGCAGGATCCTGATACACTGTGAAACCCACATACACACCTGGCAGGATCCTGATACACTGTGAAATCCCCATAAACACCTGGCAGGTTCCTGATCCACAGATAAAACCCCATACACACCTGGCAGGATCCTGATACACTGTGAAAACCCCATACACACCTGGCAGGATCCTGATCCACTGTGAAAACCCCATGCACACCTGGCAGTATCCTGATACACCGTGAAACCCAATACACACCTGGCAGGATCCTGATAAACTGTGAAACCCCAATACACACCTGGCAGGATTCTGATACACTGTGAAAACCCCATACACAACTGGCAGTATCCTGATGCACATTGAAACCCCAAACACACCTGGCAGGATCCTGAAACAATGTGAAATCCCATACACACCTGGCAGGATCCTGATAAACTGTGCAACACACATACACACCTGGCAGGATCCTGATGCACATTGAAACCCCAAACACACCTGGCAGGATCCTGAAACACTGTGAAATCCCATACACACCTGGCAGGATCCTGATAAACTGTGCAACACACATACACACCTGGCATTATCCTGATAAACTGTGAAACCCCCACACACACCTGGCAGGATCCTGATACACTGTGAAAACCCCATACACACCTGGCAGGATCCTGATACACTGTGAAAACCCCATACACACCTAGCAGGATCCTGATACACTGTGAAACCCACATACACACCTGGCAGGATCCTGATACGCTGTGAAATCCCCATAAACACCTGTCATGTTCCTGATCCACAGGTAAAACCCCATACACACCTGGCAGGACCCTGATCCACTGTGAAAACCCCATACACACCTGGCAGGATCCTGATACACTGTGAAACCCAATACACACCTGGCAGGATCCTGATAAACTGTGAAACCCCCATACACACCTGGCAGGATCCTGATACGCTGTGAAATACCCATACACACCTGGCAGGTTCCTGATCAACTGTGAAAACCCCAAACAAACCTGGCAGGAAACTGATGCACTGTGAAAACCCCATGCACAACTGGCAGGATCCTGATGCACAGTGAAAACCCCAAACACACCTGGCAGGATTCTGATACACTGTGAAAACCCCATACACACCTGGCAGGATCCTGATACACTGTGAAAACCCCATACACACCTGGCAGTATCCTGATGCACATTGAAACCCCAAACACACCTGTGCAGGATCCTGAAACACTGTGAAAACCCATACACACCTGGCAGGATCCTGATACACTGTGAAACTCCCAGACACACCTGGCAGGATCCTGATAAACTGTGAAACACCCATACACACCTGGAAGGATCCTGATAAACTGTGAAACCCCCATACACACCTGGCAAAATCCTGATAAACTGAGAAAAGCCCATACATACCTGGCAGAATCATGATACACAGTGAAAACCGGATACACACCTGGTAGGATCCTGATAGACAGTGAAAACCCCATGCACACCTGGCAGGATACTGATAAACTGTGAAACACACATGCACACCTGGCAGGATACTGATACACTGTGAAAACCCCATACACACCTGGCAGGATCCTGATACACTGTGAAAAACCCATACTCACCTGGCAGGATCCTGATAAACTGTGCAACACACATACACACCTGGCAGGATCCTGATAAACTGTGAAACCCCCATACACACCTGGCAGGATCCTGATACACTGTCAAAAGTCCATACACACCTGGCAGTATCCTGATACACTGTGAAAACCCCATACACACCTGGCAGGATCCTGATACACTGTGAAACCCACATACAACCTGGCAGGATCCTGATACACTGTGAAATCCCCATAAACACCTGGCAGGTTCCTGATCCACAGATAAAACCCCATACACACCTGGCAGGATCCTGATACACTGTGAAAACCCCATACACACCTGGCAGGATCCTGATCCACTGTGAAAACCCCATACACACCTGGCAGTATCCTGATACACCGTGAAACCCAATACACACCTGGCAGGATCCTGATAAACTGTGAAAACCCCATGCACACCAGGCAGGATCATGATACGCTGTGAAATCCCCAGACACACCTGGCAGGTTCCTGATCAACTGTGAAAACCCGAAACACACCTGGCAGGATTCTGATACACTGTGAAAACCCCATACACAACTGGCAGTATCCTGATGCACATTGAAACCCCAAACACACCTGGCAGGATCCTGAAACAATGTGAAATCCCATACACACCTGGCAGGATCCTGATAAACTGTGCAACACACATACACACCTGGCAGGATCCTGATGCACATTGAAACCCCAAACACACCTGGCAGGATCCTGAAACACTGTGAAATCCCATACACACCTGGCAGGATCCTGATAAACTGTGCAACACACATGCACACCTGGCAGGATCCTGATAAACTGTGAAACCCCCATACACACCTGGCAGGATCCTGATACACTGTGAAAAACCCATACTCACCTGGCAGGATCCTGATAAACTGTGCAACACACATACACACCTGGCAGGATCCTGATAAACTGTGAAACCCCCATACACACCTGGCAGGATCCTGATACACTGTCAAAAGTCCATACACACCTGGCAGTATCCTGATACACTGTGAAAACCCCATACACACCTGGCAGGATCCTGATACACTGTGAAACCCACATACACACCTGGCAGGATCCTGATACACTGTGAAATCCCCATAAACACCTGGCAGGTTCCTGATCCACAGATAAAACCCCATACACACCTGGCAGGATCCTGATACACTGTGAAAACCCCATACACACCTGGCAGGATCCTGATCCACTGTGAAAACCCCATACACACCTGGCAGGATCCTGATAAACTGTGAAAACCCCATGCACACCAGGCAGGATCATGATACGCTGTGAAATCCCCAGACACACCTGGCAGGTTCCTGATCAACTGTGAAAACCCGAAACACACCTGGCAGGATTCTGATACAATGTGAAAACCCCATACACAACTGGCAGTATTCTGATGCACATTGAAAGCCCAAACACACCTGGCAGGATCCTGAAACAATGTGAAATCCCATACACACCTGGCAGGATCCTGATAAACTGTGCAACACACATACACACCTGGCAGGATCCTGATGCACATTGAAACCCCAAACACACCTGGCAGGATCCTGAAACACTGTGAAATCCCATCCACACCTGGCAGGATCCTGATAAACTGTGCAACACACATACACACCTGGCAGGATCCTGATAAACTGTGAAACCCCCACACACACCTGGCAGGATCCTGATACACTGTGAAAACCCCATACACACCTGGCAGGATCCTGATACACTGTGAAAACCCCATACACACCTAGCAGGATCCTGATACACTGTGAAACCCACATACACACCTGGCAGGATCCTGATACGCTGTGAAATCCCCATAAACACCTGGCATGTTCCTGATCCACAGGTAAAACCCCATACACACCTGGCAGGATCCTGATCCACTGTGAAAACCCCATACACACCTGGCAGGATCCTGATACACTGTGAAACCCAATACACACCTGGCAGGATCCTGATAAACTGTGAAACCCCCATACACACCTGGCAGGATCCTGATACGCTGTGAAATACCCATACACTCCTGGCAGGTTCCTGATCAACTGTGAAAACCCCAAACAAACCTGGCAGGAAACTGATGCACTGTGAAAACCCCATGCACAACTGGCAGGATCCTGATGCACAGTGAAAACCCCAAACACACCTGGCAGGATCCTGATACACTGTGTAAACCCCATACACACCTGGCAGGATCCTGATACACTGTGAAAACCCCATACACACCTGGCAGTATCCTGATGCACATTGAAACCCCAAACACACCTGTGCAGGATCCTGAAACACTGTGAAAACCCATACACACCTGGCAGGATCCTGATACACTGTGAAACTCCCAGACACACCTGGCAGGATCCTGATAAACTGTGAAACACCCATACACACCTGGAAGGATCCTGATAAACTGTGAAACCCCCATACACACCTGGCAGGATTCTGATAAACTGAGAAAAGCCCATACATACCTGGCAGAATCATGATACACAGTGAAAACCGGATACACACCTGGTAGGATCCTGATAGACAGTGAAAACCCCATGCACACCTGGCAGGATACTGATAAACTGTGAAACACACATGCGCACCTGGCAGGATACTGATGCACTGTGAAAACCCCATACACACCTGGCAGGATCCTGATGAACTGTGAAACCCACATATACACCTGACTGGATCCTGATAAACTGTGAAACCCCCATACGCAACTGGCAGGATCCTGATACACTGTGAAAAACCCATACACACCTGGCAGGATCCTGATACACTGTGAAACCCCCATACACACGTGGCAGGATCCTGATAAACTGTGAAACCCCCATACACACCTGGCAGGATACTGATAAACTGTGAAACACACATGCACACCTGGCAGGATACTGAGACACTGTGAAAACCCGATACAAACCTGGCAGGATCCTGATGAACTGTGAAACCCACATAAACACCTGACATGACCCTGATAAACTGTGAAACCCCCATACACATCTGGCAGGATCCTGATACACTGTGAAAAACCCATGCACACCTGGCAGGATCCTGATACACTGTGAAACTCCCAGACACACCTGGCAGCATACTGATAAACTGTGCAACCTACATACACACCTGGCAGGATCCTGATGAACTGTGAAACACCCATACACACCTAGAAGGAACCTGATAAACTGTGAAATCCCCATACACACGATGCAGGATCCTGATACTCTGTGAAAAGGCCATACACACCTGGCAGAATCATGATACACAGTGAAAACCCCATACACACCTGGCAGGATCCTGATACACTGTGAAACCCCACACACACCTGGCAGGATCCTGATACACTGTGAAAACCCCATACACACCTAGCAGGATCCTGATACACTGTGAAACCCACATACACACCTAGCAGGATCCTGATACGCTGTGAAATCCCCATAAACACCTGGCATGTTCCTGATCCACAGGTAAAACCCCATACACACCTGGCAGGATCCTGATCCACTGTGAAAACCCCATACACACCTGGCAGGATCCTGATACACTGTGAAACCCAATACACACCTGGCAGGATCCTGATAAACTGTGAAACCCCCATACACACCTGGCAGGATCCTGATACGCTGTGAAATACCCATACACACCTGGCAGGTTCCTGATCAACTGTGAAAACCCCAAACAAACCTGGCAGGAAACTGATGCACTGTGAAAACCCCATGCACAACTGGCAGGATCCTGATGCACAGTGAAAACCCCAAACACACCTGGCAGGATCCTGATACACTGTGAAAACCCCATACACACCTGGCAGGATCCTGATACACTGTGAAAACCCCATACACACCTGGCAGTATCCTGATGCACATTGAAACCCCAAACACACCTGTGCAGGATCCTGAAACACTGTGAAAACCCATACACACCTGGCAGGATCCTGATACACTGTGAAACTCCCAGACACACCTGGCAGGATCCTGATAAACTGTGAAACACCCATACACACCTGGAAGGATCCTGATAAACTGTGAAACCCCCATACACACCTGGCAGGATCCTGATAAACTGAGAAAAGCCCATACATACCTGGCAGAATCATGATACACAGTGAAAACCGGATACACACCTGGTAGGATCCTGATAGACAGTGAAAACCCCATGCACACCTGGCAGGATACTGATAAACTGTGAAACACACATGCACACCTGGCAGGATACTGATACACTGTGAAAACCCCATACACACCTGGCAGGATCCTGATGAACTGTGAAACCCACATAAACACCTGACTGGATCCTGATAAACTGTGAAACCCCCATACACAACTGGCAGGATCCTGATACACTGTGAAAAACCCATACACACCTGGCAGGATCCTGATACACTGTGAAACCCCCATACTCACCTGGCAGGATCCTGATAAACTGTGCAACACACATACACACCTGGCAGGATCCTGATAAACTGTGAAACCCCCATACACACCTGGCAGGATCCTGATAAACTGTGAAACCCCCATACACACCTGGCAGGAT
Source organism: Heterodontus francisci (assembly GCF_036365525.1). Taxonomy (NCBI): domain Eukaryota; kingdom Metazoa; phylum Chordata; class Chondrichthyes; order Heterodontiformes; family Heterodontidae; genus Heterodontus; species Heterodontus francisci. The sequence continues at coordinate 213,904 of NW_027142007.1, forward strand.
ACTGATAAACTGTGAAACACACATGCACACCTGGCAGGATACTGAGACACTGTGAAAACCCGATACAAACCTGGCAGGATCCTGATGAACTGTGAAACCCACATAAACACCTGACATGACCCTGATAAACTGTGAAACCCCCATACACATCTGGCAGGATCCTGATACACTGTGAAAAACCCATGCACACCTGGCAGGATCCTGATACACTGTGAAACTCCCAGACACACCTGGCAGCATACTGATAAACTGTGCAACCCACATACACACCTGGCAGGATCCTGATGAACTGTGAAACACCCATACACACCTAGAAGGAACCTGATAAACTGTGAAATCCCCATACACACGATGCAGGATCCTGATACTCTGTGAAAAGGCCTTACACACCTGGCAGAATCATGATACACAGTGAAAACCCCATACACACCTGGCAGGATCCTGATAGACCGTGAAAACCACATGCACACCTGGCAGGATACTGATAAACTGTGAAACACACATGCACACCTGGCAGGATACTGATACACTGTGAAAACCCCATACACACCTGGCAGGATCCTGATGAACTGTGCAACCCACATAAACACCTGACTGGATCCTGATAAACTGTGAAACCCCCATACACACCTGGCAGGATCCTGATAAACTGTGAAAAACCCATACACACCTGGCAGGATCCTGATACACTGTGAAACCACCATACTCACCTGGCAGGATCCTGATAAACTGTGCAACACACATACACACCTGGCAGGATCCTGATAAACTGTGAAACCCCCATACACACCTGGCAGGATCCTGATACACTGCGAAAAGTCCATACACACCTGGCAGTATCCTGATACACTGTGAAAACCCCATACACACCTGCCAGGATCCTGATACAATGTGAAACCCACATACACACCTGGCAGGATCCTGATACACTGTGAAATCCCCATAAACGCCTGGCAGGTTCCTGATCCACAGATAAAACCCCATACACACCTGGCAGGATCCGGATACACTGTGAAAACCCCATACACACCTGGCAGGATCCTGATCCACTGTGAAATCCCCATACACACCTGGCAGTATCCTGATACACCGTGAAACCCAATACACACCTGGCAGGATCCAGATAAACTGTGAAAACCCCATGCACGCCAGGCAGGATCATGATACGCTGTGAAATCCCCAGACACACCTGGCAGGTTCCTGATCAACTGTGAAAACCCGAAACACACCTGGCAGGATTCTGATACACTGTGAAAACCCCATACACAACTGGCAGTATCCTGATGCACATTGAAACCCCAAACACACCTGGCAGGATCCTGAAACAATGTGAAATCCCATACACACCTGGCAGGATCCTGATAAACTGTGCAACACACATACACACCTGGCAGGATCCTGATGCACATTGAAACCCCAAACACACCTGGCAGGATCCTGAAACACTGTGAAATCCCATACACACCTGGCAGGATCCTGATAAACTGTGCAACACACATACACACCTGGCAGGATCCTGATAAACTGTGAAACCCCCACACACACCTGGCAGGATCCTGATACACTGTGAAAACCCCATACACACCTGGCAGGATCCTGATACACTGTGAAAACCCCATACACACCTAGCAGGATCCTGATACACTGTGAAACCCACATACACACCTGGCAGGATCCTGATACGCTGTGAAATCCCCATAAACACCTGGCAGGTTCCTGATCCACAGGTAAAACCCCATACACACCTGGCAGGATCCTGATCGGCTGTGAAAACCCCATACACACCTGGCAGGATCCTGAGACACTGTGAAACCCAATACACACCTGGCAGGATCCTGATAAACTGTGAAACCCCCATACACACCTGGCAGGATCCTGATACGCTGTGAAATACCCATACACACCTGGCAGGTTCCTGATCAACTGTGAAAACCCCAAACAAACCTGGCAGGATACTGATGCACTGTGAAAACCCCATGCACAACTGGCAGGATCCTGATGCACAGTGAAAACCCCAAACACACGTGGCAGGATCCTGATACACTGTGAAAACCCCATGCACATCTGACTGGATCCTGATAAACTGTGAAACCCCCAAACACACCTGGCAGGATCCTGATAAACTGTGAAAAACCCATACACACCTGGCAGGATCCTGATACACTGTGAAACCACCATACTCACCTGGCAGGTTCCTGATAAACTGTGCAACACACATACACACCTGGCAGGATCCTGATAAACTGTGAAACCGCCATACACACCTGGCAGGATCCTGATACACTGTGAAAAGTCCATACACACCTGGCAGTATCCTGATACACTGTGAAAACCCCATACACACCTGGCAGGATCCTGATACACTGTGAAACCCACATACACACCTGGCAGGATCCTGATACACTGTGAAATCCCCATAAACGCCTGGCAGGTTCCTGATCCACAGATAAAACCCCATACACACCTGGCAGGATCCTGATGCACTGTGAAAACCCCATACACACCTGGCAGGATCCTGATCCACTGTGAAAACCCCATACACACCTGGCAGTATCCTGATACACCGTGAAACCCAATACACACCTGGCAGGATTCTGATAAACTGTGAAAACCCCATGCACACCAGGCAGGATCATGATACGCTGTGAAATCCCCAGACACACCTGGCAGGATTCTGATACACTGTGAAAGCCCCATACACAACTGGCAGTATCCTGATGCACATTGAAACCCCAAACACACCTGGCAGGATCCTGAAACAATGTGAAATCCCATACACACCTGGCAGGATCCTGATAAACTGTGCAACACACATACACACCTGGCAGGATCCTGATGCACATTGAAACCCCAAACACACCTGGCAGGATCCTGAAACACTGTGAAATCCCATACACACCTGGCAGGATCCTGATAAACTGTGCAACACACATACACACCTGGCAGGATCCTGATAAACTGTGAAACCCCCACACACACCTGGCAGGATCCTGATACACTGTGAAAACCCCATACACACCTGGCAGGATCCTGATACACTGTGAAAACCCCATACACACCTAGCAGGATCCTGATACACTGTGAAACCCACATACACACCTGGCAGGATCCTGATACGCTGTGAAATCCCCATAAACACCTGGCAGGTTCCTGATCCACAGGTAAAACCCCATACACACCTGGCAGGATCCTGATCGACTGTGAAAACCCGATACACACCTGGCAGGATCCTGAGACACTGTGAAACTCAATACACACCTGGCAGGATCCTGATAAACTGTGAAACCCCCATACACACCTGGCAGGATCCTGATACGCTGTGAAATACCCATACACACCTGGCAGGTTCCTGATCAACTGTGAAAACCCCAAACAAACCTGGCAGGATACTGATGCACTGTGAAAACCCCATGCACAACTGGCAGGATCCTGATGCACAGTGAAAACCCCAAGCACGCCTGGCAGGATCCTGATACACTGTGAAAACCCCATACACACCTGGCAGGATCCTGATACACTGTGAAAACCCCATACACACCTGGCAGTATCCTGATGCACATTGAAACCCCAAACACACCTGGCAGGATCCTGAAACACTGTGAAAACCCATACACACCTGGCAGGATCCTGATACACTGTGAAACTCCCAGACACACCTGGCAGCATACTGATAAACTGTGCAACCCACATACACACCTGGCAGGATCCTGATGAACTGTGAAACACCCATACACACCTAGAAGGATCCTGATAAACTGTGAAATCCCGATACACACCTGGCAGGATCCTGATAAACTGAGAAAAGGCCATACACACCTGGCAGAATCATGATACACAGTGAAAACCCCATACACACCTGGCAGGATCCTGATAGACCGTGAAAACCCCATGCACACCTGGCAGGATACTGATAAACTGTGAAACACACATGCACACCTGGCAGGATACTGATACACTGTGAAAACCCCATACACACCGGGCAGGATCCTGATGAACTGTGAAACCCACATAAACACCTGACTGGATCCTGATAAACTGTGAAACCCCCATACACTCCTGGCAGGATCCTGATACACTGTGAAAAACCCATACACACCTGGCAGGATCCTGATACACTGTGAAACCCCCATACTCACCTGGCAGGATCCTGATAAACTGTGCAACACACATACACACCTGGCAGGATCCTGATAAACTGTGAAACCCCCATACACACCTGGCAGGATCCTGATCCACAGATAAAACCCCATACACACCTGGCAGGATCCTGATACACTGTGAAAAACCCATACACACCTGGCAGGATCCTGATCCACTGTGAAAACCCCATACACACCTGGCAGGATCCTGATACACCGTGAAACCCAATACACACCTGGCAGGATCCTGATACGCTGTGAAATCCCCATAAACACCTGGCAGGTTCCTGATCCACAGGTAAAACCCCATACACACCTGGCAGGATCCTGATCCACTGTGAAAACCCCATACACACCTGGCAGGATCCTGATACACTGTGAAACCCACTACACACCTGGCAGGATCCTGATTATCTGTGAAACCCCCATACACACCTGGCAGGATCCTGATACGCTGTGGAATACCCATACACACCTGGCAGGTTCCTGATCAACTGTGAAAACCCCAAACAAACCTGGCAGGATACTGATGCACTGTGAAAACCCCATGCACAACTGGCAGGATCCTGATGCACAGTGAAAAACCCAAACACACCCAGCAGGATCCTGATACACTGTGAAAACCCCATACACACCTGGCAGGATCCTGATCCACTGTGAAAACCCCATACACACCTGGCAGTATCCTGATGCACATTGAAACCCCAAACACACCTGGCAGGATCCTGAAACACTGTGAAAACCCATACACACCTGGCAGGATCCTGATACACTGTGAAACTCCCAGACACACCTGGCAGCATACTGATAAACTGTGCAGCCCACATACACACCTGGCAGGATCCTGATGAACTGTGAAACACCCATACACACCTAGAAGGATCCTGATAAACTGTGAAATCCCGATACACACCTGGCAGGATCCTGATAAACTGAGAAAAGGCCATACACACCTGGCAGAATCATGATACACAGTGAAAACCCCATACACACCTGGCAGGATCCTGATAGACCGTGAAAACCCCATGCACACCTGGCAGGATACTGATAAACTGTGAAACACACATGCACACCTGGCAGGATACTGATACACTGTGAAAACCCCATACACACCTGGCAGGATCCTGATGAACTGTGAAACCCACATAAACACCTGACTGGATCCTGATAAACTGTGAAAACCCCATACACTCCTGGCAGGATCCTGATACACTGTGAAAAACCCATACACACCTGGCAGGATCCTGATACACTGTGAAACCCCCATACTCACCTGGCAGGATCCTGATAAACTGTGCAACACACATACACACCTGGCAGGATCCTGATAAACTGTGAAACCCCCATACACACCTGGCAGGATCCTGATACGCTGTGAAATCCCCATACACACCTGGCAGGATCCTGATACACTGTGAAACCCACATACACACCTGGCAGGATCCTGATACGCTGTGAAATCCCCATAAACACCTGGCATGTTCCTGATCCACAGGTAAAACCCCATACACACCTGGCAGGATCCTGATCCACTGTGAAAACCCCATACACACCTGGCAGGATCCTGATACACTGTGAAACCCAATACACACCTGGCAGGATCCTGATAAACTGTGAAACCCCCATACACACCTGGCAGGATCCTGATACGCTGTGAAATACCCATACACACCTGGCAGGTTCCTGATCAACTGTGAAAACCCCAAACAAACCTGGCAGGAAACTGATGCACTGTGAAAACCCCATGCACAACTGGCAGGATCCTGATGCACAGTGAAAACCCCAAACACACCTGGCAGGATCCTGATACACTGTGAAAACCCCGTACACACCTGGCAGGATCCTGATACACTGTGAAAACCCCATACACACCTGGCAGTATCCTGATGCACATTGAAACCCCAAACACACCTGTGCAGGATCCTGAAACACTGTGAAAACCCATACACACCTGGCAGGATCCTGATACACTGTGAAACTCCCAGACACACCTGGCAGGATCCTGATAAACTGCGAAACACCCATACACACCTGGAAGGATCCTGATAAACTGTGAAACCCCCATACACACCTGGCAGGATTCTGATAAACTGAGAAAAGCCCATACATACCTGGCAGAATCATGATACACAGTGAAAACCGGATACACACCTGGTAGGATCCTGATAGACAGTGAAAACCCCATGCACACCTGGCAGGATACTGATAAACTGTGAAACACACATGCGCACCTGGCAGGATACTGATGCACTGTGAAAACCCCATACACACCTGGCAGGATCCTGATGAACTGTGAAACCCACATATACACCTGACTGGATCCTGATAAACTGTGAAACCCCCATACACAACTGGCAGGATCCTGATACACTGTGAAAAACCCATACACACCTGGCAGGATCCTGATACACTGTGAAACCCCCATACACACGTGGCAGGATCCTGATAAACTGTGAAACCCCCATACACACCTGGCAGGATACTGATAAACTGTGAAACACACATGCACACCTGGCAGGATACTGAGACACTGTGAAAACCCGATACAAACCTGGCAGGATCCTGATGAACTGTGAAACCCACATAAACACCTGACATGACCCTGATAAACTGTGAAACCCCCATACACATCTGGCAGGATCCTGATACACTGTGAAAAACCCATGCACACCTGGCAGGATCCTGATACACTGTGAAACTCCCAGACACACCTGGCAGCATACTGATAAACTGTGCAACCTACATACACACCTGGCAGGATCCTGATGAACTGTGAAACACCCATACACACCTAGAAGGAACCTGATAAACTGTGAAATCCCCATACACACGATGCAGGATCCTGATACTCTGTGAAAAGGCCATACACACCTGGCAGAATCATGATACACAGTGAAAACCCCATACACACCTGGCAGGATCCTGATACACTGTGAAACCCCACACACACCTGGCAGGATCCTGATACACTGTGAAAACCCCATACACACCTAGCAGGATCCTGATACACTGTGAAACCCACATACACACCTAGCAGGATCCTGATACGCTGTGAAATCCCCATAAACACCTGGCATGTTCCTGATCCACAGGTAAAACCCCATACACACCTGGCAGGATCCTGATCCACTGTGAAAACCCCATACACACCTGGCAGGATCCTGATACACTGTGAAACCCAATACACACCTGGCAGGATCCTGATAAACTGTGAAACCCCCATACACACCTGGCAGGATCCTGATACGCTGTGAAATACCCATACACACCTGGCAGGTTCCTGATCAACTGTGAAAACCCCAAACAAACCTGGCAGGAAACTGATGCACTGTGAAAACCCCATGCACAACTGGCAGGATCCTGATGCACAGTGAAAACCCCAAACACACCTGGCAGGATCCTGATACACTGTGAAAACCCCATACACACCTGGCAGGATCCTGATACACTGTGAAAACCCCATACACACCTGGCAGTATCCTGATGCACATTGAAACCCCAAACACACCTGTGCAGGATCCTGAAACACTGTGAAAACCCATACACACCTGGCAGGATCCTGATACACTGTGAAACTCCCAGACACACCTGGCAGGATCCTGATAAACTGTGAAACACCCATACACACCTGGAAGGATCCTGATAAACTGTGAAACCCCCATACACACCTGGCAGGATCCTGATAAACTGAGAAAAGCCCATACATACCTGGCAGAATCATGATACACAGTGAAAACCGGATACACACCTGGTAGGATCCTGATAGACAGTGAAAACCCCATGCACACCTGGCAGGATACTGATAAACTGTGAAACACACATGCACACCTGGCAGGATACTGATACACTGTGAAAACCCCATACACACCTGGCAGGATCCTGATGAACTGTGAAACCCACATAAACACCTGACTGGATCCTGATAAACTGTGAAACCCCCATACACAACTGGCAGGATCCTGATACACTGTGAAAAACCCATACACACCTGGCAGGATCCTGATACACTGTGAAACCCCCATACTCACCTGGCAGGATCCTGATAAACTGTGCAACACACATACACACCTGGCAGGATCCTGATAAACTGTGAAACCCCCATACACACCTGGCAGGATCCTGATAAACTGTGAAACCCCCATACACACCTGGCAGGATACTGATAAACTGTGAAACACACATGCACACCTGGCAGGATACTGAGACACTGTGAAAACCCGATACAAACCTGGCAGGATCCTGATGAACTGTGAAACCCACATAAACACCTGACATGACCCTGATAAACTGTGAAACCCCCATACACATCTGGCAGGATCCTGATACACTGTGAAAAACCCATGCACACCTGGCAGGATCCTGATACACTGTGAAACTCCCAGACACACCTGGCAGCATACTGATAAACTGTGCAACCCACATACACACCTGGCAGGATCCTGATGAACTGTGAAACACCCATACACACCTAGAAGGAACCTGATAAACTGTGAAATCCCCATACACACGATGCAGGATCCTGATACTCTGTGAAAAGGCCTTACACACCTGGCAGAATCATGATACACAGTGAAAACCCCATACACACCTGGCAGGATCCTGATAGACCGTGAAAACCACATGCACACCTGGCAGGATACTGATAAACTGTGAAACACACATGCACACCTGGCAGGATACTGATACACTGTGAAAACCCCATACACACCTGGCAGGATCCTGATGAACTGTGCAACCCACATAAACACCTGACTGGATCCTGATAAACTGTGAAACCCCCATACACACCTGGCAGGATCCTGATAAACTGTGAAAAACCCATACACACCTGGCAGGATCCTGATACACTGTGAAACCACCATACTCACCTGGCAGGATCCTGATAAACTGTGCAACACACATACACACCTGGCAGGATCCTGATAAACTGTGAAACCCCCATACACACCTGGCAGGATCCTGATACACTGCGAAAAGTCCATACACACCTGGCAGTATCCTGATACACTGTGAAAACCCCATACACACCTGGCAGGATCCTGATACAATGTGAAACCCACATACACACCTGGCAGGATCCTGATACACTGTGAAATCCCCATAAACGCCTGGCAGGTTCCTGATCCACAGATAAAACCCCATACACACCTGGCAGGATCCGGATACACTGTGAAAACCCCATACACACCTGGCAGGATCCTGATCCACTGTGAAATCCCCATACACACCTGGCAGTATCCTGATACACCGTGAAACCCAATACACACCTGGCAGGATCCAGATAAACTGTGAAAACCCCATGCACGCCAGGCAGGATCATGATACGCTGTGAAATCCCCAGACACACCTGGCAGGTTCCTGATCAACTGTGAAAACCCGAAACACACCTGGCAGGATTCTGATACACTGTGAAAACCCCATACACAACTGGCAGTATCCTGATGCACATTGAAACCCCAAACACACCTGGCAGGATCCTGAAACAATGTGAAATCCCATACACACCTGGCAGGATCCTGATAAACTGTGCAACACACATACACACCTGGCAGGATCCTGATGCACATTGAAACCCCAAACACACCTGGCAGGATCCTGAAACACTGTGAAATCCCATACACACCTGGCAGGATCCTGATAAACTGTGCAACACACATACACACCTGGCAGGATCCTGATAAACTGTGAAACCCCCACACACACCTGGCAGGATCCTGATACACTGTGAAAACCCCATACACACCTGGCAGGATCCTGATACACTGTGAAAACCCCATACACACCTAGCAGGATCCTGATACACTGTGAAACCCACATACACACCTGGCAGGATCCTGATACGCTGTGAAATCCCCATAAACACCTGGCAGGTTCCTGATCCACAGGTAAAACCCCATACACACCTGGCAGGATCCTGATCGACTGTGAAAACCCCATACACACCTGGCAGGATCCTGAGACACTGTGAAACCCAATACACACCTGGCAGGATCCTGATAAACTGTGAAACCCCCATACACACCTGGCAGGATCCTGATACGCTGTGAAATACCCATACACACCTGGCAGGTTCCTGATCAACTGTGAAAACCCCAAACAAACCTGGCAGGATACTGATGCACTGTGAAAACCCCATGCACAACTGGCAGGATCCTGATGCACAGTGAAAACCCCAAACACACGTGGCAGGATCCTGATAAACTGTGAAAACCCCATGCACATCTGACTGGATCCTGATAAACTGTGAAACCCCCAAACACACCTGGCAGGATCCTGATAAACTGTGAAAAACCCATACACACCTGGCAGGATCCTGATACACTGTGAAACCACCATACTCACCTGGCAGGTTCCTGATAAACTGTGCAACACACATACACACCTGGCAGGATCCTGATAAACTGTGAAACCGCCATACACACCTGGCAGGATCCTGATACACTGTGAAAAGTCCATACACACCTGGCAGTATCCTGATACACTGTGAAAACCCCATACACACCTGGCAGGATCCTGATACACTGTGAAACCCACATACACACCTGGCAGGATCCTGATACACTGTGAAATCCCCATAAACGCCTGGCAGGTTCCTGATCCACAGATAAAACCCCATACACACCTGGCAGGATCCTGATGCACTGTGAAAACCCCATACACACCTGGCAGGATCCTGATCCACTGTGAAAACCCCATACACACCTGGCAGTATCCTGATACACCGTGAAACCCAATACACACCTGGCAGGATTCTGATAAACTGTGAAAACCCCATGCACACCAGGCAGGATCATGATACGCTGTGAAATCCCCAGACACACCTGGCAGGATTCTGATACACTGTGAAAGCCCCATACACAACTGGCAGTATCCTGATGCACATTGAAACCCCAAACACACCTGGCAGGATCCTGAAACAATGTGAAATCCCATACACACCTGGCAGGATCCTGATAAACTGTGCAACACACATACACACCTGGCAGGATCCTGATGCACATTGAAACCCCAAACACACCTGGCAGGATCCTGAAACACTGTGAAATCCCATACACACCTGGCAGGATCCTGATAAACTGTGCAACACACATACACACCTGGCAGGATCCTGATAAACTGTGAAACCCCCACACACACCTGGCAGGATCCTGATACACTGTGAAAACCCCATACACACCTGGCAGGATCCTGATACACTGTGAAAACCCCATACACACCTAGCAGGATCCTGATACACTGTGAAACCCACATACACACCTGGCAGGATCCTGATACGCTGTGAAATCCCCATAAACACCTGGCAGGTTCCTGATCCACAGGTAAAACCCCATACACACCTGGCAGGATCCTGATCGACTGTGAAAACCCGATACACACCTGGCAGGATCCTGAGACACTGTGAAACTCAATACACACCTGGCAGGATCCTGATAAACTGTGAAACCCCCATACACACCTGGCAGGATCCTGATACGCTGTGAAATACCCATACACACCTGGCAGGTTCCTGATCAACTGTGAAAACCCCAAACAAACCTGGCAGGATACTGATGCACTGTGAAAACCCCATGCACAACTGGCAGGATCCTGATGCACAGTGAAAACCCCAAGCACACCTGGCAGGATCCTGATACACTGTGAAAACCCCATACACACCTGGCAGGATCCTGATACACTGTGAAAACCCCATACACACCTGGCAGTATCCTGATGCACATTGAAACCCCAAACACACCTGGCAGGATCCTGAAACACTGTGAAAACCCATACACACCTGGCAGGATCCTGATACACTGTGAAACTCCCAGACACACCTGGCAGCATACTGATAAACTGTGCAACCCACATACACACCTGGCAGGATCCTGATGAACTGTGAAACACCCATACACACCTAGAAGGATCCTGATAAACTGTGAAATCCCGATACACACCTGGCAGGATCCTGATAAACTGAGAAAAGGCCATACACACCTGGCAGAATCATGATACACAGTGAAAACCCCATACACACCTGGCAGGATCCTGATAGACCGTGAAAACCCCATGCACACCTGGCAGGATACTGATAAACTGTGAAACACACATGCACACCTGGCAGGATACTGATACACTGTGAAAACCCCATACACACCTGGCAGGATCCTGATGAACTGTGAAACCCACATAAACACCTGACTGGATCCTGATAAACTGTGAAACCCCCATACACTCCTGGCAGGATCCTGATACACTGTGAAAAACCCATACACACCTGGCAGGATCCTGATACACTGTGAAACCCCCATACTCACCTGGCAGGATCCTGATAAACTGTGCAACACACATACACACCTGGCAGGATCCTGATAAACTGTGAAACCCCCATACACACCTGGCAGGATCCTGATACACTGTGAAAAGTCCATGCAAAACTGGCAGTATCCTGATACACTGTGAAAACCCCATACACACCTGGCAGGATCCTGATACACTGTGAAACCCACATACACACCTGGCAGGATCCTGATACACTGTGAAATCCCCATAAACACCTGGCAGGTTCCTGATCCACAGATAAAACCCCATACACACCTGGCAGGATCCTGATACACTGTGAAAAACCCATACACACCTGGCAGGATCCTGATCCACTGTGAAAACCCCATACACACCTGGCAGGATCCTGATACACCGTGAAACCCAATACACACCTGGCAGGATCCTGATACGCTGTGAAATCCCCATAAACACCTGGCAGGTTCCTGATCCACAGGTAAAACCCCATACACACCTGGCAGGATCCTGATCCACTGTGAAAACCCCATACACACCTGGCAGGATCCTGATACACTGTGAAACCCACTACACACCTGGCAGGATCCTGATTATCTGTGAAACCCCCATACACACCTGGCAGGATCCTGATACGCTGTGGAATACCCATACACACCTGGCAGGTTCCTGATCAACTGTGAAAACCCCAAACAAACCTGGCAGGATACTGATGCACTGTGAAAACCCCATGCACAACTGGCAGGATCCTGATGCACAGTGAAAACCCCAAACACACCCAGCAGGATCCTGATACACTGTGAAAACCCCATACACACCTGGCAGGATCCTGATCCACTGTGAAAACCCCATACACACCTGGCAGTATCCTGATGCACATTGAAACCCCAAACACACCTGGCAGGGTCCTGAAACACTGTGAAAACCCATACACACCTGGCAGGATCCTGATACACTGTGAAACTCCCAGACACACCTGGCAGCATACTGATAAACTGTGCAGCCCACATACACACCTGGCAGGATCCTGATGAACTGTGAAACACCCATACACACCTAGAAGGATCCTGATAAACTGTGAAATCCCGATACACACCTGGCAGGATCCTGATAAACTGAGAAAAGGCCATACACACCTGGCAGAATCATGATACACAGTGAAAACCCCATACACACCTGGCAAGATCCTGATAGACCGTGAAAACCCCATGCACACCTGGCAGGATACTGATAAACTGTGAAACACACATGCACACCTGGCAGGATACTGATACACTGTGAAAACCCCATACACACCTGGCAGGATCCTGATGAACTGTGAAACCCACATAAACACCTGACTGGATCCTGATAAACTGTGAAAACCCCATACACTCCTGGCAGGATCCTGATACACTGTGAAAAACCCATACACACCTGGCAGGATCCTGATACACTGTGAAACCCCCATACTCACCTGGCAGGATCCTGATAAACTGTGCAACACACATACACACCTGGCAGGATCCTGATAAACTGTGAAACCCCCATACACACCTGGCAGGATCCTGATACACTGTGAAAAGTCCATGCAAACCTGGCAGTATCCTGATACACTGTGAAAACCCCATACACACCTGGCAGGATCCTGATACACTGTGAAACCCACATACACACCTGGCAGGATCCTGATACACTGTGAAATCCCCATAAACACCTGGCAGGTTCCTGATCCACAGATAAAACCCCATACACACCTGGCAGGATCCTGATACACTGTGAAAACCCCATACACACCTGGCAGGATCCTGATCCACTGTGAAAACCCCATACACACCTGGCAGGATCCTGATACACCGTGAAACCCAATACACACCTGGCAGGATCCTGATACGCTGTGAAATCCCCATAAACACCTGGCAGGTTCCTGATCCACAGGTAAAACCCCATACACACCTGGCAGGATCCTGATCCACTGTGAAAACCCCATACACACCTGGCAGGATCCTGATACACTGTGAAACCCAATACACACCTGGCAGGATCCTGATTATCTGTGAAACCCCCATACACACCTGGCAGGATCCTGATACGCTGTGGAATACCCATACACACCTGGCAGGTTCCTGATCAACTGTGAAAACCCCAAACAAACCTGGCAGGATACTGATGCACTGTGAAAACCCCATGCACAACTGGCAGGATCCTGATGCACAGTGAAAACCCCAAACACACCCAGCAGGATCCTGATACACTGTGAAAACCCCATACACACCTGGCAGGATCCTGATCCACTGTGAAAACCCCATACACACCTGGCAGTATCCTGATGCACATTGAAACCCCAAACACACCTGGCAGGATCCTGAAACACTGTGAAATCCCATACACACGTGTCAGGATCCTGATAAAATGTGAAACTCACATACACACCTGGCACGATCCTGATACACTGTGAAATCCCCAAACACACCTGGCAAGTTCCTGATCAACTGTGAAAACCCCATACACACCTGGCAGTATCCTGAACAACTGTGAAACCGCATACACATGTGGCAGGATCCTGATAAACTGTGAGACCCCCATACACACGTGGCAGGATCCTGATAATCTGTGAAACCGCATACACATGTGGCAGGATCCCGATAAACTGTGAAACACCCATAAACATCTGGAAGGTTCCGGATGCACTGTGAAAACACCATACACATCTGGCAGGATCCTGATGCACAGTGAAAACCCCATACACACCTGGCAGGATCCTGATAAACTGTGAAACCCCCAAACACACCTGGCGGGATCCTGATAAAATGTGAAACCCACAGACACACATGGCAGGATCCTGATAAACTGTGAAACCCCCATACACACCTGGCAGGATCCTGATACACTGTGAAAAACCCATACACACCTGGCAGGATCCTGATACACTGTGAAACCCCCATACACACCTGGCAGGATCCTGACAATCTGTGCAACCCACAGACACACCTGGCAGGATCCTGATAAACTGTGAAACCCCCATACACACCTGGCAGGATCCGGATACACTGTGAAACCCCCATACACACCTGGCAGGATACTGATAAACTGTGCAACTCACATACACACCTGGCAGGATCCTGATAAACTGTGAAACCACGATACACAACTGGCAGGATCCTGATAAACTGTGAAACCCCCATACACACCTGGCAGGATCCTGATAAACTGTGAAAACCCCATACACACCTGGCAGGATCCTGATACACAGTGAAAACCCCAGACACACCTGCCAGGAACCTGATAGACTGTGAAACACCCATACAGACCTGGCAGGATCCTGATAAACTGTGAAACACCCATACACATCTGGCAGGATACTGATAAACTGTGAAACACACATGCACACCTGGCAGGATACTGATATACTTTGAAAACCCCATACACACCTGGCAGGATGCTGATGAAATGTGAAACTCCCATACACATCTGGAAGGTTCCTGATACACTGTGAAAACCCGATACACACCTGGCAGGATCCTGATGAACTGTGAAACACACAAACACCTGACAGGACACTGATAAACTGTGAAACCCCCATACACACCTGGCAGGATACTGATACACTGTGAAAAACCCATACACACCTGGCAGGATCCTGATACACTGTCAAACCCCCATACACACCTGGCAGTATACTGATAAACTGTGCAACCCACATGCACACCTGGCAGGATCCTGAGAAACTGTGAAACCCCCATACACACCTGGCAGGATACTGATAAACTGTGAAACCCCCATACACACCTGGCAGGATCCTGATAAACTGCGAAAACCCCTTACACACCTGGCAGGGTCCTGATACACAGTGAAAACCCGATACACACCTGGCAGGATCCTGATAGACTGTGAAAACCCCATACACACCTGGCAGGATCCTGATAGACTGTGAAACACCCATACACACCTGGCAGTATCCTGATAAACTGTGAAACCCCCATGCACACCTGGCAGGATACTGATAAACTGTGAAACACACATGCACACCTGGCAGGATACTGATACACTGTGAAAACCCCATACACACCTGGCAGGATACTGATACACTGTGAAAAACCCATACACACCTGGCAGGATCCCGATACACTGTGAAACCCCCATACACACCTCGCAGGATCCTGATAAACTGTGCAACACACATACACACCTGGCAGGATCCTGATAAACTGTGAAACCCCCATACACACCTGGCAGGATCCTGATACACTGTGAAAACCCCATACACACCTGGCAGGATACTGATACACTGTGAAATCCCCATAAACACCTGGCAGGTTCCTGATCCACAGATAAGACCCCATACACACCTGGCAGGATCCTGATACAATGTGAAAAACCCATACACACCTGGCAGGATCCTGATCCACTGTGAAAACCCCATGCACACCTGGCAGGATCCTGATACACTGTGAAACCCAATACACACCTGGCAGGAACCTGATAAACTGTGAAACCCCCATACACACCTGGCAGGATCCTGATACGCTGTGAAATCCCCAGACACACCTGGCATGATCCTGATACACTGTGAAAAACCATACACACCTGGCAGGATCCTGATACACTGTGAAAACCCCATACACACCAGGCAGGATACTGATGCACAGTGAAAACCCCAAAAACACCTGGCAGTATCCTGAACAACTGTGGAACCCCATACACATCTGGCAGGATACTGATAAACTGTGAAACCCCCATACACACCTGGCAGGATCCTGATAAACTGTGAAACCCCATACACACGTGGCAGGAATCCTGATAAACTGTGAAACACCCATACACATCTGGAAGGATCCTGATGCACTGTGAAAACACCATAAACATCTGGCAGGATCCTGATGCACAGTGAAAACCCCATACACACCTGGCAGGATCCTGATAAACTGTGAAACCCCCTGACACACCTGGCGAGATCCTGATAAACTGTGAAACCCACATACACACCTGGCAGGATCCTGATAAACTGTGAAACCCCCATACACACCAGGCAGGATCCTGATACACTGTGAAAAACCCATACACACCTGGCAGGATCCTGATAAACTGTGAAACCACCATACACACCTGGCAGTATCCTGATAAACTGTGCAACCCACATACACACCTGGCAGGATCCTGATAATCTGTGAAACCCCCATAAACACCTGGCAGGTTCCTGATCCACAGATAAAACCCCATACACACCTGGCAGGATCCTGATACACTGTGAAAACCCCATACACACCTGGCAGGATCCTGATCCACTGTGAAAACCCCATACACACCTGGCAGGATCCTGATACACCGTGAAACCCAATACACACCTGGCAGGATCCTGATACGCTGTGAAATTCCCATAAACACCTGGCAGGTTCCTGATCCACAGGTAAAACCCCATACACACCTGGCAGGATCCTGATCCACTGTGAAAACCCCATACACACCTGGCAGGATCCTGATACACTGTGAAACCCAATACGCACCTGGCAGGATCCTGATTATCTGTGAAACCCCCTGACACACCTGGCGAGATCCTGATAAACTGTGAAACCCACATACACACCTGGCAGGATCCTGATACACTGTGAAACTCACATACACACCTGGCAGGATCCTGATACACTGTTAAATCCCCATAAACACCTGGCAGGATCCTGATCCACTGAAAAAACACCACACACACCTGGCAGTATCCTGATCCACTGTGAAAGCCCCATACACTCCTGGCAGGATACTGATATACTTTGAATACCCCATACACACCTGGCAGGATCCTGATGAAATGTGAAACACACATACACATCTGGAAGGTTCCTGATGTACTGTGAAAACCCCATACACATCTGGCAGGATCCTGATGCACTGTGAAAACCCCACTCACATCTGGCAGGATCCTGATAAACTGTGAAACCCACAAACTCACCTGGCAGGATCCTGATAAACTGTGAAAACCCCATACACACCTGGCGGGATCCTGATGAACTGTGAAACCCACATACACACCTGGCTTGATCCTGATAAACTGTGAAACCCCCATTCACACCTGGCAGGATCCTGATAAACTGTGAAAACCCCATACACACCTGGCAGGATCCTGATACACAGTGAAAACCCCTTAAACACCTGGCAGGATCCTGATAGACTGTGAAAACCCCATACACACCTGGCAGGATCCTGATAGACCGTGAAACACCCATACACACCTGGCAGGATCCTGATAATCTGTGAAACACCCATACACACCTGGCAGGATACTGATAAACTGTGAAACACACATGCACACCTGGCAGTATACTGAAACACTGTGAAAACCCGATACACACCTGGCAGGATCCTGATGAACTGTAAAACCCACACAAACACCTGACAGGACCCTGATAAACTGTGAAACCCCCATACACACCTGGCAGGATCCTGATACACTGTGAAAAACCCATACACACCTGGGAGGGTCCTGATACACTGTCAAACCCCTATACACACCTGGCTGGATACTGACAAACTGTGCAACACACATACACACCTGGCAGGATCCTGATAACATGTGAAATCCCCATACACACCAGGCAGGATACTGATAAACTGTGAAACCCCCATACACACCTGGCAAGATCCTGATAAACTGTGAAAACCAATACACACCTGGCAGGATCCTGATAGACATTGAAAACCCGATACACACCTGGCAGGATACTGATAGACTGTGAAAACCCCATACACACCTGGCAGGATCCTGATAGATTGTGAAACACCCATACACACCTGGCAGGATCCTGATAAACTGTGAAACCCCCATGCACACCTGGCAGGATACTGATAAACTGTGAAAACCCCATACACACCTGGCAGGATCCTGATGAACTGCGAAACCCACATAAACACCTGACAGGATCCTGATAAACTGTGAAACCTCCATACACACCTGGCAGGATCCTGATACACTGTGAAAAACGCATACACACCTGGCAGGATCCTGATACACTGTGAAACCCCCATACACACCTGGCAGGATCCTGATAAACTGTGCAACACACATACACACCTGGCAGGATCCTGATAAACTGTGAAACCCCCATACACACCTGTCAGGATCCTGATACACTGTGAAAACCGCATACACACCTGGCAGGATACTGATACACTGTGAAACCCACATACACACCTGAGAGGATCCTGATACACTGTGAAATCCCCATAAACACCTGTCAGGTTCCTGATCCACAGATAAGACCCCATACACACCTGGCAGGATCATGATACAATGTGAAAACCCCATACACACCTGGCAGGATCCTGATCCACTGTGAAAACCCCATACACACCTGGCAGGATACTGATACACTGTGAAACCCAATACACACCTGGCAGGATCGTGATAAACTGTGAAACCCCCATACACACCTGGCAGGATCCTGATACGCTGTGAAATCCCCAGACACACCTGGCAGGATCCTGATACACTGTGAAAAACCATACACACCTGGAAGGATCCTGGTACACTGTGAAAACCCCATACACACCTGGCAGGATACTGATGCACAGTGAAAACCCCAAACACACCTGGCAGTATCCTGAACAACTGTGAAACCCCATACACATGTGGCAGGATCCTGATAAACTGTGAAACTCCATACACACGTGGCAGGATCCTGATAAACTGTGAAACACCCATACACATCTGGAAGGATCCTGATAAATTGTGAAACCCCATACACACGTGGCAGGATCCTGATAAACTGTGAAACACCCATACACATCTTGAAGGATGCTGATAAACTGTGAAACCCCCAGACACACCTGGCGAGATCCTGATAAACTGTGAAACCCACATACACACCTAGCAGGATCCTGATAAACTGTGAAACCCCCATACACACCTGGCAGGATCCTGATACACTGTGAAAAACCCATACACACCTGGCAGGATGCTGATACACTGTGAAACCACCATACACACCGGGCAGGATCCTGATAAACTATGCAACCCACATACACACCTGGCAGGATCCTGATAAACTGTGAAACCCCCATACACACCTGGAAGGATCCTGATACACTGTGAAAACCCCATACACACCTGGCAGGATCCTGATACACTGTGAAACCCACATACACACCTGGCAGGATCCTGATACACTGTGAAATCCCCATAAACACCTGGCAGGTTCCTGATCCACTGAAAAAACCCCACACACACCTGGCAGGATTCTGATACACTGTGAAAAACCCATACACACATGGCAGGATCCTGATCCACTCTGAAAACCCCATACACAACTGGCAGGTTCCTGATACACTGTGAAACCCAATGCACACCTGGCAGGATCCTGATAAACTGTGAAACCCCCATACACACCTGGCAGGATCCTGATACGCTGTGAAATCCCCATACACACCTGGCATCTTCCTGATCAATTGTGAAAACCCCAAACACACCTGGCAGGATCCTGATACACTGTGAAAACCCCATACACACCTGGCAGGATCCTGATACACTGTGAAAACCCCATACACACCTGGCAGTATCCTGATGCACATTGAAACCCCATACACTCGTGGCAGGATCCTGATAAAATGTGAAACAATCATACACACCTGGCAGGATCCTGATACACTGTGAAATCCCCATACACACCTGGCAGGATCCTGATACACTGTGAACAACCCAAACACACCTGGCAGGATCCTTATGCCCAGTGAAAACGCCAAACACACCTGGCAGTATCCTGAACCACTGTGAAACCCCATACACATGTGGAAGGATCGTGATAAACTGTGAAACCCCCATAGACACCTGGCAGGATCCTGATAAACTGTGAAACCCACATACACACGAGGCAGGATCCTGATCCACTGTGAAACCCCCAGACACACCAGGCAGGATCCTGATGAACTGTGAAACCACCATACACACCTGGCAGGATCCTGATGAACTGTGAAACCCACATACACACGAGGCAGGATCCTGATCCACTGTGAAACCCCATACACACCAGGCAGGATCCTGATAAACTGTGTAACCCACATACACACCTGGCAGGATCCTGATGCACTGTGAAAACCCCATACACACCAGGCAGGATCCTGATAAACAGTGAAAATCACATACACACCTGGCAGGATCCTGATACACTGTGAAAGCCCCACACACACCTGGCAGGAATCTGATACACTGTGAAAACCCCATACACACCTGGCAGGATCCTGATGAACTGTGAATATACATACAATCGATGCAGGATCTTGATACAAAGTGAAACCCCCATACACATCTGGCAGGATCCTGATACACTGTGAACAACCCAAACACACCTGGCAGGATCCTGATACACTATGAAAAACCATACACACCTGGCAGGATTCGGATACACAATGAAAACCCCATACACACCTGGCAGGATCCTTATGCACAGTGAAAACCCCAAACACACCTGGCAGTATCCTGAAACACTGTGAAACCCCATACACATGTGGAAGGATCCTGATAAACTGTAAAACCCCCATACACACCTGGCAGGATCCTGATAAACTGTGAAACCCACATACACACGAGGCAGGATCCTGATCCACTGTGAAACCCCCAGACACACCAGGCAGGATCCTGATGAACTGTGAAACCACCATACACACCTGGCAGGATCCTGATGAACTGTGAAACCCACATACACACGAGGCAGGATCCTGATCCACTGTGAAACCCCATACACACCAGGCAGGATCCTGATAAACTGTGTAACCCACATACACACCTGGCAGGATCCTGATGCACTGTGAAAGCCACACACACACCTGGCAGGAATCTGATACACTGTGAAAACCCCATACACACCTGGCAGGATCCTGAAGAACTGTGAAGACCCATACAATCGATTCAGGATCTTGATACACTGTGAAACCCCCATACACATCTGGCAGGATCCTGATGCACTGTGAAAACACCATACACATCTGGCAGGATCCTGATGCACTGTGAAAACCCCATTCACATCTGGCAGGTTCCTGATAAACTGTGAAACCCCCATACACGCCTGGCAGGATCCTGATGAACTGTGAATCCCCCATACACACCAGGCTGGATCCTGATGAACTGTGAAACCCACATACACACCTGGCAGGTTCCTGATTAACTGTGAAACCCCCATACACACCTGGCAGGATCCTGATACACTGTGAAAACCCCATACACATGAGGCAGGATCCTGATCCACTGTGAAACCCCATACACACCAAGCAGGATCCTGATAAACTGTGAAACCCACATACACACCTGGCAGGAGCCTGATACACTGTGAAAACCACATACACACCTGGCCGGATCCTGATAAACTGTGAAACCCCATACACACGTGGCAGGATCCTGATACACTGTGAAACACCCAGACACACCTGGAAGGATCCTGATGCAATGTTAAAACCCCATACACATCTGGCAGGATCCTGATGCACAGTGAAAACCCCAAACGCACCTGGCAGGATCCTGAACCACTGTGAAAACCCATACACATGTGGCAGGATCCTGATCCACTGTGAAACCCCATACACGCTAGGCAGGATCCTGATCCACTGTGAAACACACATACACACCTGGCAGGATCCTGATGCACTGTGAAACCCCCATACACACCAGGCAGGATCCTGATAAACTGTGAAACCCACATACACACCTGGTAGGATCCTGATACACTGTGAAAACCCCATACAGACCTGGCAGGATCCTGATACACTGTGAAAATCCCAGACACACCTGGCTGAATCCTGATAAACTGTGAAACCCCATACACACGATGTAGGATCCTGATACATTGTGAAACCCCCATACACATCTGGAAGGATCCTAATGCACTGTGAAATCCCCATACACATCTGGCAGGATCCTGATGAACTGTGAAGCCCCATACAATCGATGCAGGATCCTGATACACTGGGAAACCCCCATACACATATGGCAGGATCCTGATGCACTGTGAAAACACCATACACTTCTGGCAGGATCCTGATGCACTGTGAAAACCCCATTCACATCTGGCAGGTTCCTGATAAACAGTGAAACCCCATACACATGTGGCAGGATCCTGGTGAACTGTGAAACCCCCAGACACACCAGGCAGGATCCTGATAAACTGTGAAACCCCCATACACACCTGGCAGGATCCTGATGAACTGTGAAACCCCCATACACACCAGGCTGGATCCTGATAAACTGTGAAACCCACATACACACCTGGCAGGTTCCTGATGCACTGTGAAACCCCCATACACACCAGGCAGGATCCTGATAAACTGTGAAACCCACATACACACCTGGCAGGATCCTGATACACTGTGAAAACCCCATACACACCAGGAAGGATCCTGATAAACTGTGAAACCCCATACACACGATGCAGGATCCTGATACTCGGTGAAACCCCCATACACATCTGGAAGGATACTGATGCACTGTGAAAACCCCATACACATCTGGCAGGATACTGAATCACTGTGAAAACCACATTCACATCTGGCAGGTTCCTGATAAACTGTGAAACCCACATACACACCTGGCAGGATCCTGAAGAACTGTGAAACCCCAGACACACCAGGCAGGATTCTGATAAACTGTGAAACCCCCAAACACATCAGGCAGGATCCTGATAAAATGTGAAACCCCCATACACCCCTGGCAGGATCCTAATAAACTGTGAAACACCCATACACACCTGGCAGGATCCTGATGAACTGTGAAACCCCCAGACACACCTGGCAGGATCCTGATACACTGTGAAAACCCCATACACACGTGGCAGGATCCTGATCCACTGTGAAACCCCATACACACCAGGCAGGATCCTGACAAACTGAAAACCCCAGACACACCAGGCAGGATCCTGATAAACTGTGAAACCCCATACACGTCTGGCAGGATCCTGATACACTGTGAAACCCCCATACACACCTGGCAGCACCCTGATAAACTGTGAAAACCCCATTCACACCTGGCAGGATCCTGATGAACTGTGAAACCCCCAGACACATCTGGAAGGATCCTGATGCACTGTGAAAACCCATACACATGTGGCAGGATCCTGATAAACTGTGAAACCGCCATATCGACCTGGCAGGATACTGATAAACTGTGAATCCCACTTACACACCTGGCAGGATCCTGATCCACTGTGAAACCCCATACACACCAGGCAGGATCCTGATCAACTGTGAAACCCACAAACACACCTGGCAGGATCCTGATGCACTGTGAAATCCCGATACACACCAGGCAGGATACTGATAAACTGTGAAACCCAAATACACACCTGGCAGGATCCTGATACACTGTGAAAACCCCATACACACCTGGCAGGATCCTGATACACTGTGAAAACCCCATACACACCTGGCAAGATCCTGATAAACTTTGAAACCCCACACACACGATGCAGGATCCTGATACACTGTGAAACCCCCATACACATCTGGAAGGATCCTGATGCACTGTGAAAACCCCATACACACGTGGCAGGATCCTGATAATCTGTGAAACCCCAAACACACGATGCAGGATCCTGATACTCGGTGAAAACCCCATACACATCTGGAAGGATCCTGATGCACTGTGAAAACCCCATACACATCTGGCAGGATACTGAATCACTGTGAAAACCACATTCACATCTGGCAGGTTCCTGATAAACTGTGAAACCCACATACACACCTGGCAGGATCCTGAAGAACTGAAACCCCCAGACACACCAGGTAGGATTCTGATGAACTGTGAAACCCCCAAACACATCTGGCAGGATCCTGATAAACTGTGAAACACACATACACTGCTGGCAGGATCCTGATGCACTGTGAAACCCCCATACACACCTGGCAGGATCCTGATACACTGTGAAAACCCCATACACACGTGGCAGGATCCTGATCCACTGTGAAACCCCATACACACCAGGCAGGATCCTGACAAACTGAAAACCCCAGAAACATCAGGCAGGATCCTGATAAACTGTGAAACCCCATACACACGTGGCAGTATCCTGATACACTGTGAAACCCCCATACACACCTGGCAGCATCCTGATAAACTGTGAAAACCCCATTCACATCTGGCAGGATCCTGATGCACAGTGAAAACCCCCAACGCACCTGGCAGGATCCTGAACCACTGTGTAAACCCATACACTTCTGGCAGGATCCTGATAAACTGTGAGACCCCCATGCACACCTTTCAGGATCCTGATAAACTGTGAAACCCACATACACAACTGGCAGGATCCTGGTCCACTGTGAAACCCTATACACACCTGGCAGGATCCTGATGCACTGTGAAAACCCAATACACACCAGGCAGGATTCTGATAAACTGTGAAACCCACATACACACCTGGCAGGATCCTGATAAACTGTGAAAACCCCATACATGTCTGGCAGGATCCTGATACACTGTTAAAACCCCATACACACCTGGCAGGATCCTGATAAACTGTGAAACCCCATACACACGATGCAGGATCCTGATACACTGCGAAACCCCCATACACATCTGGAAGGATCCTGATGCACTGTGAAAATACCATACACATCTGGCAGGATCCTGAATCACTGTGAAAACAACATTCACATCTGGCAGATTCCTGATAAACTGTGAAACCCAATTACACACCTGGCAGGATCCTGAAGAACTGTGAAACCCCCAGACACACCAGGCAGGATCCTGATAAACTGTGAAACCACCATAGACACCTGGCAGGATCCTGATGAACTGCGAAACCCCCATACACACCTGGCTGGATCCTGATACACTGTGAAAACCCCATACACACGTGGCAGGATCCTGATCCACTGTGAAACCCCATAAACACCAGGCAGGATCCTGATAAACTGTGAAACCCACAAACACACCTGGCAGGAGCCTGATACACTGTAAAACCCACATGCACACATGGCAGTATCCTGATACACTGTGAAAACCCCAGACACACCAAGCAGGATCCTGATAAACAGTGAATCCCACATACACACCTGGCAGGATCCTGATGCACTGTGAAAACCCATACACATGTGGCAGGATCCTGATAAACTGTGAAACCCCCATATACACCTGGCAGGATACTGATAAACTGTGAAACCCACAAACACACCTGGCAGGATCCTGATCCACTGTGAAACCCCATACACACCAGGCAGGATCCTGATCAACTGCGAAACCCACATACACACCTGGCAGGATCCTGATGCACTGTGAAATCCCGATACACACCAGGCAGGATACTGATAAACTGTGAAACCCAAATACACACCTGGCAGGATCCTGATACACTGTGAAAACCCCATACACACCTGGCAGGATCCTGATACACTGTGAAAACCCCATACACACCTGGCAAGATCCTGATAAACTTTGAAACCCCATACACACGATGCAGGATCCTGATACACTGTGAAACCCCCATACACATCTGGAAGGATCCTGATGCACTGTGAAAACCCCATACACACGTGGCAGGATCCTGATAATCTGTGAAAACCCCATACACACCAGGCAGGATCCTGATAAACTGTGAAACCCACATACACACCTGGCAGGATCCTGATACACTTTGAAAACGTCATGCACACCTGGCAGGATCCTGATACACTGTGAAAACCCCATACACACCAGGCAGGATCCTGATAAACTGTGAAACCCCATACACACGATGCAGGATCCTGATACACGGTGAAACCCCCATACACATCTGGAAGGATCCTGATGCACTGTGAAAACCCCATACACATCTGTCAGGATACTGAATCACTGTGAAAACCACATTCACATCTGGCAGGTTCCTGATAACATGTGAAACCCACATACACACCTGGCAGGATCCTGATACACTTTGAAAACGTCATGCACACCTGGCAGGATCCTGATACACTGTGAAACCCCCAGACACACCAGGCAGGATTCTGATAAACTGTGAAACCCCCAAACACATCAGGCAGGATCCTGATGAAATGAGAAACCCCCATACACCCCTGGCAGGATCCTGATAAACTGTGAAACACACATACACTGCTGGCAGGATCCTGATAAACTGTGAAACCCCCATACACACCTGGCAGGATCCTGATACACTGTGAAAACCCCATGCACACGTGGCAGGATCCTGATCCACTGTGAAACCCCATACACACCAGGCAGGATCCTGACAAACTGAAAACCCCAGACACACCAGGCAGGATCCTGATAAACTGTGAAACCCCATACACACGTGGCAGTATCCTGATACACTGTGAAAACCCCAGACACTTCTGGAATGATCCTGATGCACTGTGAAAACCCCAGACACGTCTGGCAGGATCCTGATACACTGTGAAACCCCCATACACACCTGGCAGCATCCTGATAAACTGTGAAAACCCCATTCACATCTGGCAGGATCCTGATGCACAGTGAAAACCCCAAACGCACCTGGCAGGATCCTGAACCACTGTGTAAACCCAAAGACTTCTGGCAGGATCCTGATAAACTGTGAGACCCCCATGCACACCTTTCAGGATCCTGATAAACTGTGAAACCCACATACACAACTGGGAGGATCCTGATCCACTGTGAAACCCCATACACACCTGGCAGGATCCTGATGCACTGTGAAAACCGCATACACACCAGGCAGGATTCTGATAAACTGTGAAACCCACATGCACATCTGGCAGGATCCTGATAAACTGTGAAAACCTCATACACCACTGGCAGGATCCTGATACACTGTTAAAACCCCATACACACCTGGCAGGATCCTGATAAACTGTGAAACCCCATACACACGATGCAGGATCCTGATACACTGCGAAACCCCCATACACATCTGGAAGGATCCTGATGCACTGTGAAAATACCATACACATCTGGCAGGATCCTGAATCACTGTGAAAACAACATTCACATCTGGCAGATTCCTGATAAACTGTGAAACCCACATACACACCTGGCAGGATCCTGATGAACTGTGAGACCCCCATGCACACCTTTCAGGATCCTGATAAACTGTGAAACCCACATACACAACTGGCAGGATCCTGATCCACTGTGAAACCCTATACACACCTGGCAGGATCCTGATGCACTGTGAAAACCCAATACACACCAGGCAGGATTCTGATAAACTGTGAAACCCACATACACACCTGGCAGGATCCTGATAAACTGTGAAAACCCCATACACGTCTGGCAGGATCCTGATACACTGTTAAAACCCCATACACACCTGGCAGGATCCTGATTAACTGTGAAACCCCATACACACGATGCAGGATCCTGATACACTGCGAAACCCCCATACACATCTGGAAGGATCCTGATGCACTGTGAAAATACCATACACATCTGGCAGGATCCTGAATCACTGTGAAAACAACATTCACATCTGGCAGATTCCTGATAAACTGTGAAACCCACATACACACCTGGCAGGATCCTGATGAACTGTGAAACCCCCAGACACACCAGGCAGGATCCTGATAAACTGTGAAACCACCATAGACACCTGGCAGGATCCTGATGAACTGCGAAACCCCCATACACACCTGGCTGGATCCTGATACACTGTGAAAACCCCATACACACGTGGCAGGATCCTGATCCACGGTGAAACCCCATAAACACCAGGCAGGATCCTGATAAACTGTGAAACCCACAAACACACCTGGCAGGAGCCTGATACACTGTGAAACCCACATGCACACATGGCAGGATCCTGATACACTGTGAAAACCCCAGACACACCAAGCAGGATCCTGATAAACAGTGAATCCCACATACACACCTGGCAGGATCCTGATGCACTGTGAAAACCCATACACATGTGGCAGGATCCTGATAAACTGTGAAACCCCCATATACACCTGGCAGGATACTGATAAACTGTGAAACCCACAAACACACCTGGCAGGATCCTGATCCACTGTGAAACCCCATACACACCAGGCAGGATCCTGATCAACTGCGAAACCCACATACACACCTGGCAGGATCCTGATGCACTGTGAAATCCCGATACACACCAGGCAGGATACTGATAAACTGTGAAACCCAAATACACACCTGGCAGGATCCTGATACACTGTGAAAACCCCATACACACCTGGCAGGATCCTGATACACTGTGAAAACCCCATACACATCTGGCAAGATCCTGATAAACTTTGAAACCCCATACACACGATGCAGGATCCTGATACACTGTGAAACCCCCATACACATCTGGAAGGATCCCGATGCACTGTGAAAACCCCATACACACGTGGCAGGATCCTGATAATCTGTGAAAACCCCATACACACCAGGCAGGATCCTGATAAACTGTGAAACCCACATACACACCTGGCAGGATCCTGATACAATTTGAAAACTTCATGCACACCTGGCAGGATCCTGATACACTGTGAAAACCCCATACACACCAGGCAGGATCCTGATAAACTGTGAAACCCCATACACACGATGCAGGATCCTGATACACGGTGAAACCCCCATACACATCTGGAAGGATCCTGATGCACTGTGAAAACCCCATACACATCTGTCAGGATACTGAATCACTGTGAAAACCACATTCACATCTGGCAGGTTCCTGATAAACTGTGAAACCCACATACACACCTGGCAGGATCCTGAATCACTGTGAAACCCCCATACACATCTGTCAGGATCCTGATGCACTGTGAAAACCCCATACACATCTGTCAGGATACTGAATCACTGTGAAAACCACATTCACACCAGGCAGGATTCTGATAAACTTTGAAACCCCCAAACACATCAGGCAGGATCCTGATGAAATGAGAAACCCCCATGCACCCCTGGCAGGATCCTGATAAACTGTAAAACACACATACACTGCTGGCAGGATCCTGATAAACTGTGAAACCCCCATACACACCTGGCAGGATCCTGATACACTGTGAAAACCCCATACACACGTGGCAGGATCCTGATCCACTGTGAAACCCCATACACACCAGGCAGGATCCTGACAAACTGAAAACCCCAGACACACCAGGCAGGATCCTGATAAACTGTGAAACCCCATACACACGTGGCAGTATCCTGATACACTGTGAAACCCCCAGACACTTCTGGAATGATCCTGATGCACTGTGAAAACCCCAGACACGTCTGGCAGGATCCTGATACACTGTGAAACCCCCATACACACCTGGCAGCGTCCTGATAAACTGTGAAAACCCCATTCACATCTGGCAGGATCCTGATGCACAGTGAAAACCCCAAACGCACCTGGCAGGATCCTGAACCAATGTGTCAACCCATACACTTCTGGCAGGATCCTGATATACTGTGAGACCCCCATGCACACCTTTCAGGATCCTGATAAACTGTGAAACCCACATACACAACTGGGAGGATCCTGATCCACTGTGAAACCCCATACACACCTGGCAGGATCCTGATGCACTGTGAAAACCGCATACACACCAGGCAGGATTCTGATAAACTGTGAAACCCACAGACACATCTGGCAGGATCCTGATAAACTGTGAAAACCCCATACACCACTGGCAGGATCCTGATACACTGTTAAAACCCCATACACACCTGGCAGGATCCTGATTAACTGTGAAACCCCATACACACGATGCAGGATCCTGATACACTGCGAAACCCCCATACACATCTGGAAGGATCCTGATGCATTGTGAAAACACCATACACATCTGGCAGGATCCTGAATCACTGTGAAAACAACATTCACATCTGGCAGATTCCTGATAAACTGTGAAACCCACATACACACCTGGCAGGATCCTGATGAACTGTGAAACCCCCAGACACACCAGGCAGGATCCTGATAAACTGTGAAACCACCATACACACCTGGCAGGATCCTGATGAACTGCGAAACCCCCATACACACCTGGCAGGATCCTGATAAACTGTGAAACCCACATACACAGCTGGCAGGATCCTGATAAACTGTGAAACCCCCATACACGCCTGGCAGGATCCTGATACACTGTGAAAACCCCATACACACGTGGCAGGATCCTGATCCACTGTGAAACCCCATAAACACCAGGCAGGATCCTGATAAACTGTGAACCCCACAAACACACCTGGCAGGAGCCTGATACACTGTGAAACCCACATGCACACCTGGCAGGATTCTGATACACTGTGAAAACCCCAGACACACCAAGCAGGATCCTGATATACAGTGAATCCCACATACACTCCTGGCAGTTTCCTGATAAACTGTGAAATCCCATACACACGTGGCAGTATCCTGATACACTGTGAAACCCCCAGACACATCTGGAAGGATCCTGATGCACTGTGAAAACCCAATACACATCTGGCAGAATCCTGATGCACAGTGAAAACCCCATACACATCTAGCAGGATCCT
Organism: Heterodontus francisci; assembly: GCF_036365525.1. Taxonomy (NCBI): domain Eukaryota; kingdom Metazoa; phylum Chordata; class Chondrichthyes; order Heterodontiformes; family Heterodontidae; genus Heterodontus; species Heterodontus francisci. Next base: position 245,704 of record NW_027142007.1, read on the forward strand.
GATGCACAGTGAAAACTCCATTCACATCTGGCAGGTTCCTGATCCACTGTGAAAACTCCACACACACCTGACAGGATCCTGATACACTGTGAAATCACTGACACACCTGGCAGGATCCTGATCCACTGTGAAAACCCCATACACAACTGGCAGGATCCTGATCCACTGTGAAAACTCCATGCACATCTGGCAGGATCCTGATACACTGTGAAAACCCCGTACACACCTGGCAGGATCCTGATCCACTGTGAAAACCCATTCACATCTGGCAGGATCCTGATAAACTGTGAAACCCACATGCACACCTGGCAGGATCCTGATCCACTGTGAAACCCCACACACACCAGGCAGGATCCTGATAAACTGTGAAACCTACATGCACACCTGGCAGGATGCTGATACACTGTGAAAACCCCATACAAAGAACAAAGAACAAAGATAATTACAGCACAGGAACAGGCCCTTCGGCCCTCCAAGCCTGCGCTGATCCAAATCCTCTCTCTAAATATGTCGCCTATATTCTAAGGTTCTGTATTTCTTTTCTTCCTGCCCATTCATGTATCTGTCTAGATACATCTTAAAAGACGCCATCGTGCCCGCATCTACCACCTCCGCTGGCAACGCGTTCCAGGCACCCACCACCCTCTGCGTAAAGAACATTCCACGCATATCCCCCCTAAACTTTTCCCCTTTCAATTTGAACTCGTGTCCTCTAGTAATTGAATCCCCCACTCTGGGAAAAAGCCTCTTGCTATCCACTCTGTCCATACCTCTCATGATTTTGTACACCTCAATCAGGTCCCCCCTCAATCTCCGTCTTTCTAATGAAAATAATCCTAATCTACTCAACCTCTCTTCATAGCTAGCGCCCTCCATACCAGGCAACATCCTGGTGAACCTCCTCTGCACCCTCTCCAAAGCATCCACATCCTTGTGGTAATGTGGCGACCAGAACTGCACGCAGTATTCCAAATGTGGCCGAACCAAAGTCCTAAACAACTGTAACATGACCTGCCAACTCTTGTACTCAATACACCGTCCGATGAAGGAAAGCATGCCGTATGCCTTCTTGACCACTCGATTTATCTGCGTTGCCACCTTCAGGAAACAGTGGACCTGAACACCCAAATGTTCATCAATTTTCCCCAGGACTTTTCCATTTACTGTATAGTTCACTCTTGAATTGGACCTTCCAAAATGCATCACCTCGCATTTGCCCTGATTGAACTCCATCTGCCATTTCTCTGCCCAACTCTCCAATCTATCTATATTCTGCTGTATTCTCTGACAGCCCCCTTCACTATCTGCTAATCCACCAATCATAGTGTCGTCTGCAAACTTGCTAATCAGTCCACCTATACTTTCCTCCAAATCATTAATGTATATCACAAACAACAGTGGTCCCAGCACGGATCCCTGTGGAACACCACTGGTCACACGTCTCCATTTTGAGAAACTCCCTTCTACTGCTACTCTCTGTCTCCTGTTGCCCAGCCAGTTCTTTATCCATCTAGCTAGTACACCTTGGACCCCATGCGCCTTCACTTTCTCCATCAGACTGCCATGGGGAACCTTATCAAACGCCTTACTGAAGTCCATGTATATGACATCGACAGCCCTTCCCTCATCAATCAACTTTGTCACTTCCTCAAAGAATTCTATTAAGTTGGTAAGACATGACCTTCCCTGCACAAAACCATGTTGCCTATCACTGATAAGCCCATTTTCTTCCAAATGGGAATAGATCCTATCCCTCAGTATCTTCTCCAGCAGCTTCCCTCCCACTGACGTCAGGCTCACCGGTCTATGATTACCTGGATTATCCCTGCTACCCTTCTTAAACAAGGGGACAACATTAGCAATTCTCCAGTCCTCCGGGACCTCACCCGTGTTTAAGGATGCTGCAAAGATATCTGTTAAGGCCCCAGCTATTTCCTCTCTCGCTTCCCTCAGTAACCTGGGATAGATCCCATCCGGACCTGGGGACTTGTCCACCTTAATGCCCTTTAGAATACCCAACACTTCCTCCCTCCTTATGCCGACTTGACCTAGTGTAATCAAACATCTGTTCCTAACCTCAACATCCGTCATGTCCCTCTCCTCGGTGAATACCGCTGCAAAGTACTCGTTTAGAATCTCACCCATTTTCTCTGAGTCCAAGAATAACATTCCTCCTTTGTCCTTTAGTGGGCCAATCCTTTCTCGAGTTACCCTCTTTCTCCTGATATATGAATAAAAGGCTTTGGGATTTTCTTTAACCCTGTTTGCCAAAGATATTTCATGACCCCTTTTAGCCCTCTTAATTCCTCGTTTCAGATTGGTCCTACATTCCCGTTATTCTTTCAAGGCTTCGTCTTTCATCAGCCGCCGAGACCTCATGACTGCTTCCTTTTTCCTCTTAGCTAGTCTCACAATTTCACCTGTCATCCATGGTTCCCTAATCTTGCCATTTCTATCCTTCATTTTCACAGGAACATGTCTCTCCTGCACGCTAATCAACAAATCTCTTTAAAAAACTCCCACATATCACATGTGGATTTACCTTCAAACAGCCGCTCCCAATCTACATTCCCCAGCTCCTGCCGAATTTTGGCATAGTTGGCCTTCCCCCAATTTAGCAATATTCCTTTACGACCACTCTCGTCTTTGTCCATTGAGGGGCTGCATTAGTTTGAGCGGCTGTCTTAGTTTGAGAGGCTGCCTGAGTTTGAGGGGCTGCCTTAGTTTGAGAGGCTGCCTGAGTTTGAGGGGCTGCCTTGGACTGAGGGGCTGCATTAGTTTGAGGGGCTGCCTTAGTTTGAACGGCTGCCTTAGTTTGAGGGGCTGCCTTAGTTTGAGCGGCTGCCTTAGTTTGAGGGGCTGCCTTAGTTTGAGCGGATGACTGAGTTTGAGCGGCTCGCATAGTTTAAGGGGCTGCCTTAGTTTGAGCGGCTGCCTTGGTTTGAGGGGCAGCATTAGTTTGAGGGGCTGCCTTCGTTTAAGGGGCTGCCTTAGTTTAAGGGGATGCCTTCGATTGAGGGGCTGCATTTGTTTGAGGGGCTGCTTTACTTTGAGAGGCTGCCTTAGTTTGAGCGGTTGGCTTAGTTTGAGGGGCTGCCTTTGATTGAGTGGCTGCATTAGTTTGAGGGGCTGGCTTAGTTTAAGGGGCTGCCTTAGTTTGAGGGGCTGCAATAGATTGAGGGGCTGACTTAGAATGAGGGGGTGCATTAGTTTGAGGAGCTGCATTAGTTTGAGGGGCTGCATTACTTTGAGGAGCTGCCTTAGTTTGAGGGGCTGCATTACTTTGAGGAGCTGCCTCAGTTTGAGGGGCTGCCTTACATAGAGTTCTGCATTAGTTTGAGGGGCTGCATTAGTTTGAGGGGCTGCCTTAGTTTGAGAGGCTGCCTAAGTTTGAGGGGCTGCCTTAGTTTGAGAGTCTGCCATAGTTTGAGTAGCTGCCTTAATTTGAGCGGCTGCCTCAGTGTGAGGGGCTGAACAAAGAACAAAGAACAAAGAACAAAGATAATTACAGCACAGGAACAGGCCCTTCGGCCCTCCAAGCCTGCGCCGAACCAGATCCTCTCTCTAAACATGTCGCCTATTTTCCAAGGTTCTGCATCTCTTTTCTTCCTGCCCATTCATGTATCTGTCTAGATACATCTTAAAAAACGCCATCGTGCCCGCATCTACCACCTCCGCTGGCAACGCGTTCCAGGCACCCACCACCCTCTGCGTAAAGAACTTTCCACGCATAACCCCCTAAACTTTTCTCCTTTCACTTTGAACTCGTGTCCTCTAGTAATTGAATCCCCCACTCTGGCAAAAAGCCTCTTGCTATCCACCCTGTCGAAACCTCTCATGATTTTGTACACCTCAATCAGGTCCCCCCTCAACCTCCGTCTTTCTAATGAAAATAATCCTAATCTACTCAACCTCTCTTCATAGCTAGCGCCCTCCATAGCAGGCAACATCCTGGTGAACCTCCTCTGCACCCTCTCCAACGCATCCACATCCTTTTGGTAATGTGGCGACCAGAACTGCACGCAGTATTGCAAATGTGGCCGAACCAAAGTCCTATACAACTGTAACATGACCTGCCAACTCTTGTACTCAATAACCCATCCGATGAAGGAAAGCATGCCGTATGCCTTCTTGACCACTCTATTTACCTGCGTTGCCACCTTCAGGGAACAGTGGACCTGCACACCCAAATCTCTCAGTACATCAATTTTCCCCAGGACTTCTCCATTTACTGTATAGTTCACTTTTGAATTGGATCTTCCAAAATGCATCACCTCGCATTTGCCCTGATTGAACTCCATCTGCCATTTCTCTGCCCAACTCGACAATCTATCTATATTCTGCTGTATTCTCTGACAGTCCCCTTCACTATCTGCTACTCCACCAATCTTAGTGTCGTCTGCAAACTTGCTAATCAGTCCACCTATACTTTCCTCCAAATCATTAATGTATATCACAAACAACAGTGGTCCCAGCACGGATCCCTGTTTTACACCACTGGTCTCACGTCTCCATTTTGAGAAACTCCCTTCTACTGCTACTCTCTGTCTCCTGTGGCCCAGCCAGTTCTTTATCCATCTAGCTAGGACACCTTGGACCCCATGCGCCTTCACTTTCTCCATCAGCCTGCCATGGGGAACCTTATCAAACGCCTTACTGAAGTCCATGTATATGACATCGACAGCCCTTCCCTCATCAATCAACTTTGTCACTTCCTCAAAGAATTCTATTAAGTTGGTAAGACATGACCTTCCCTGCACAAAACCATGTTGCCTATCACTGATTAGCCCATTTTCTTCCAAATGGGAATAGATCCTATCCCTCAGTATCTTCTCCAGCAGCTTCCCTACCACTGACGTCATGTTCACCGGTCTATAATTACCTGGATTATCCCTGCTACCCTTCTTAAACAAGGGGACAACATTAGCAATTCTCCAGTCCTCCGGGACCTCACCCGTGTTTAAGGATGCTGCAAAGATATCTGTTAAGGCCCCAGCTATTTCCTCTCTCGCTTCCCTCAGTAACCTGGGATAGATCCCATCCGGACCTGGGGACTTGTCCACCTTAATGCCCTTTAGAATACCCAACACTTCCTCCCTCCTTATGCCGACTTGACCTAGTGTAATCAAACATCTGTTCCTAACCTCAACATCCGTCATGTCCCTCTCCTCGGTGAATACCGATGCAAAGTTCTCGTTTAGAATCTCACCCATTTTCTCTGAGTCCAAGCATAACATTCCTCCTTTGTCCTTTAGTGGGCCAATCCTTTCTCTAGTTACCCTCTTGCTCCTTATATATGAATAAAAGGCTTTGGGATTTTCTTTAACCCTGTTTGCTAAAGATATTTCATGACCCCTTTTAGCTCTCTTAATTCCTCGTTTCAGATTGGTCCTACATTCCCGATATTCTTTCAAAGCTTCGTCTTTCATCAGCCGCCTAGACCTTTTGTATGCTTCCTTTTTCCTCTTAGCTTGTCTCACAATTTCACCTGTCATCCATGGTTCCCTAAACTTGCCATTTCTATCCTTCATTTTCACAGGAACATGTCTCTCCTGCACGCTAATCAAACTCTCTTTAAAAGCCTCCCACATATCACCTTCAAACAGCTGCTCCCAATCTACATTCCCCAGCTCCTGCCGAATTTTGGTATAGTTGGCCTTCCCCCAATTTAGCACTCTTCCTGGAGGACCACTCTCGTCTTTGTCCATTGAGGGGCTGCATTAGTTTGAGCGGCTGTCTCAGTTTGAGAGGCTGCCTGAGATTGAAGGGGTTGCCTTGGACTGAGGGGCTGTATTAGTTTGAGCGGCTGTCTTAGTTTGAGAGGCTGCCTTCGTTTGAGCGGCTGCCTTAGTTTGAGAGGCTGCCTGACTTTGAGGGGCTGCCTTGGACTGAGGGGCTGCATTAGTTTGAGCGGCTGTCTCAGTTTGAGGGGCTGACTTAGTTTGAGCGGCTGCCTTAGTTTGAGGGGCTGCCTTAGTTTGAGGGGCTGCCTTAGTTTGAGCGGATGACTTATTTTGAGCGGCTCGCATAGTTTGAGGGGCTGCCTTAGTTTGAGCGGCTGCCTTGGTTTGAGGGGCTGCATTAGTTTGAGGGGCAGCCTTAGTTTAAGGGGCTGCCTTAGATTGAGGGGATGCATTTGTTTGAGGGGCTGCTTTACTTTGAGAGGCTGCCTTAGTTTGAGCAGTTTGCTTAGTTTGAGGGGCTGCCTTTGATTGAGTGGCTGCATTAGTTTGCGGGTCTGCCTTATTTTGAGGGGATGCCTTAGTTTGAGGTGTTGGCTTAGTTAGAGGGGCTGCCTTTGATTGAGTGGCTGCATTAGTTTGAGGGGCTGGCTTAGTTTAAGGGGCTGCCTCAATTTGAGGGGCTGCATTAGTTTGAGGGACTGACTTAGAATGAGGGGGTGCCTTAGATTGAGGGGCTGCATTAGTTTGAGGGGGTGCCTTATGTTTGAGGGGCTGCCTTAGTTTGAGCGGCTGCCTTAGTTTGAGGGGCTGCATTAGTTTGAGCGGCTGCCTTAGTTTGAGGGGCTGCCTTAGTTTGAGGGGCTGACTTTGGTTGAGAGGCTCCCTTAGTTTGAGGGTCTGCCTTACTTTAAGGGGCAGCATTAGTTTGAGGGGCTTCCTTAGTTTGAGGGGATGGCTTAGTTTGAGGGGCTGCCTTTGATTGAGTGGCTGCATTAGTTTGAGAGTCTGCCTCTGATTGAGTGGCTGCATTAGTTTGAGAGACGGCATTTGATTGAGTGGCTGCATTAGTTAGAGGGGCTGACTTAGTTTGAGGGGCTGACTTAGTTTGAGGGGCTGACTTAGTTTGAGGGGCTGACTTAGAATGAGGGGGTGCCTTAGACTGAGGGGCTGCATTAGTTTGAGGGGGTGCCTTAGTTTGAGAGTCTGCGTTAGTTTGAAAGGCTGCCTTAGTTTGAGGGGTTGGCTTAGTTTGAGGGGCTGCCTTTGATTGAGTGGCTGCATTAGTTTGAGGGGCTGACTTAGTTTGAGGGGCTGACTTAGTTTGAGGGGCTGACTTAGTTTGAGGGGCTGCATTTGTTTGAGGGCTGCCTTAGATTGAGGGGCTGCATTAGTTTGAGGGGATGCCTTAGTTTGAGGGGCTGCCTTAGATTGAGCTGCTGCATTAGTTTGATGGGCTGCTTTAGTTTGAGCGGCTGCCTTAGTTGTGGGGCTACCTTAGATTGAGGGGCTGCATTAGTTTGAGCGGCTGCCTTAGTTTGAGGGGCTGCCTTAGTTTGAGGGGCTGCATTAGTTTGAGCGGCTGCCTTAGTTTGAGCGGCTGCCTTAGTATGATGGGCTTCCTTAGTTTGACCGGCGGCCTTAGTTTGAGGGGCTGCCTTAGTTTGAGGGGCTGCCTTACTTTGATTGGCTGCCTTAGATTGAGCGACTGACTGAGTTTGAGGGGCTGCCTGAGTTTGAGAGTCTGCCTCAGTTTGAGCGGCTGCCTTAGTTTGAGGGTCTGCCTTACTTTGAGAGGCTGCCTTAGTTTGACAGGCTGCCTTAGTTTGAGCGGCTGCCTTAGTTTGAGAGGCTGCCTGAGTTTGAAGGGCTGCCTTAGTTTGACTGGCTGCATTAGTTTGAGGGGCTGCCTTTGGTTGAGAGGCTCCCTTAGTTTGAGGGTCTGCCTTACTTTAAGGGGCAGCATTAGTTTGAGAGTCTGCCTTAATTTGAGGGTCTGCCTGACTTTAAGGGGCAGCATTAGTTTGAGAGTCTGCCTTAGTTTGAGGGGCTGCCTTAATTAGAGGGGTTGGCTTAGTTTGAGGGGCTGCCTTTGATTGAGTGGCTGCATTAGTTTGAGGGGCTGCCTTAGTTTGAGGGGCTGACTTAGTTTGAGGGGCTGACTTAGTTTGAGGGGCTGACTTAGTTTGAGCGGCTGCCTTAGTTTGAGCGGCTGACTTAGTTTGAGGGGCGGACTTTGGTTGAGAGGCTCCCTTAGTTTGAGGGTCTGCTTTACTGTAAGGGGCAGCATTAGTTTGATAGTCTGCCTTAATTTGAGGTGTTGTCTTAGTTTGAGGCGCTGCCTTTGATTGAGTGGCTGCATTAGTTTGAGAGTCTGCTTAATTTGAGGGTCTGCCTGACTTTAAGGGGCAGCATTAGTTTGAGAGTCTGCCTTAGTTTGAGGGGCTGCCTTAATTTGAGGGGTTGGCTTAGTTTGAGGGGCTGCCTTTGATTGAGTGGCTGCATTAGTTTGAGGGGCTGCCTTAGTTTGAGGGGCTGACTTAGTTTGAGGGGCTGACTTAGTTTGAGGGGCTGCCTTAGTTTGAGCGGCTGCCTTAGTTTGAGCGGCTGACTTAGTTTGAGGGGCTGACTTTGGTTGAGAGGCTCCATTAGTTTGAGGGTCTGCCTTACTTTAAGCGGCAGCATTAGTTTGAGAGTCTGCCTTAATTTGAGGTGTTGTCTTAGTTTGAGGGGCTGCCTTTGATTGAGTGGCTGCATTAGTTTGAGAGACTGCCTTTGATTGAGTGGCTGCATTAGTTTGAGGGGTTGACTTAGTTTGAGGGGCTGACTTAGTTTGAGGGGCTGCATTTGTTTGAGGGGCTGCCTTAGATTGAGGTGCTGCATTAGTTTGATGGGCTGCTTTAGTTTGATCGGCTGCCTTAGTTGAGGGGCTGCCTTAGATTGAGGGGCTGCCTTACTTTGAGCGGCTGCCTTAGTTTGAGGGGCTGCCTTAGTTTGAGTGGCTGCCTTAGATTGAGCGGCTGACTTAGTTTGAGAGGTTGCCTTAGTTTGAGAGTCTGCCTTAGTTTGAGCGGCTGCCTTCGTTTGAGGGTCTGCCTTACTTTGAGAGGCTGCCTTAGTTTGACAGGCTGCCTTAGTTTGAGCGGCTGACTTAGATTGAGAGGCTGCCTGAGTTTGAGGGGCTGCCTTAGTTTGAGCGGCTGCATTTGGTTGAGGCGCTCCCTTAGTTTGTGGGGCTGCCTTACTTTAAGTGGCTGCATTAGTTTGAGTGTCTGCCTTAGTTTGAGGGGCTGCCTTAGTTTGAGGGGCTGCCTTTGATTGAGTGGCTGCATTAGTTTGAGAGTCTGCCTCTGATTGAGGGGCTGCATTAGTTTGAGGGGCTGGCTTAGTTTAAGGGGCAGCCTTAGTTTGAGGGGCTGCATCAGTTTGAGGGGCTGACTTAGAATGAGGGGGTGCCTTACACTGAGGGGCTGCATTAGCTTGAGGGGGTGCCTTAGTTTGAGAGGCTGCCTTAGTTTGAGGGGCTGCCTTAGTTTGAGCGGTTGGCTGAGTTTGAGGGGCTGCCTTTGATTGAGTGGCTGAATTAGTTAAAGGGGCTGACTTAGTTTAAGGGGCTGACTTAGTTTGAGGGGCTGACTTAGAATGAGGGGGTGCCTTAGACTGAGGGGCTGCATTAGTTTGAGGGGGTGCCTTAGTTTGAGAGTCTGCCTTAGTTTGAGGGGATGCCTTAGTTTGAGGGGTTGGCTTAGTTTGAGGGGCTGCCTTTGATTGAGTGGCTGCATTAGTTTGAGGGGCTGACTTAGTTTGAGGGGCTGACTTAGTTTGAGGGGCTGCATTTGTTTGAGGGCTGCCTTAGATTGAGGGGCTGCATTAGTTTGAGGGGATGCCTTAGTTTGAGGGGCTGCCTTAGATTGAGCTGCTGCATTAGTTTGATGGGCTGCTTTAGTTTGAGCGGCTGCCTTAGTTGTGGGGCTACCTTAGATTGAGGGGCTGCATTAGTTTGAGCGGCTGCCTTAGTTTGAGGGGCTGCCTTAGTTTGAGGGGCTGCATTAGTTTGAGCGGCTGCCTTAGTTTGAGCGGCTGCCTTAGTATGATGGGCTTCCTTAGTTTGACCGGCGGCCTTAGTTTGAGGGGCTGCCTTAGTTTGAGGGGCTGCCTTACTTTGATTGGCTGCCTTAGATTGAGCGACTGACTGAGTTTGAGAGGCTGCCTTCGTTTGAGAGTCTGCCTTAGTTTGAGCGGCTGCCTTAGTTTGAGGGGCTGCCTGAGTTTGAGAGTCTGCCTCAGTTTGAGCGGCTGCCTTAGTTTGAGGGTCTGCCTTACTTTGAGAGGCTGCCTTAGTTTGACAGGCTGCCTTAGTTTGAGCGGCTGCCTTAGTTTGAGAGGCTGCCTGAGTTTGAAGGGCTGCCTTAGTTTGACTGGCTGCATTAGTTTGAGGGGCTGCCTTTGGTTGAGAGGCTCCCTTAGTTTGAGGGTCTGCCTTACTTTAAGGGGCAGCATTAGTTTGAGAGTCTGCCTTAATTTGAGGGTCTGCCTGACTTTAAGGGGCAGCATTAGTTTGAGAGTCTGCCTTAGTTTGAGGGGCTGCCTTAATTAGAGGGGTTGGCTTAGTTTGAGGGGCTGCCTTTGATTGAGTGGCTGACTTAGTTTGAGGGGCTGACTTAGTTTGAGGGGCTGACTTAGTTTGAGCGGCTGCCTTAGTTTGAGCGGCTGACTTAGTTTGAGGGGCGGACTTTGGTTGAGAGGCTCCCTTAGTTTGAGGGTCTGCTTTACTGTAAGGGGCAGCATTAGTTTGATAGTCTGCCTTAATTTGAGGTGTTGTCTTAGTTTGAGGGGCTGCCTTTGATTGAGTGGCTGCATTAGTTTGAGAGTCTGCTTAATTTGAGGGTCTGCCTGACTTTAAGGGGCAGCATTAGTTTGAGAGTCTGCCTTAGTTTGAGGGGCTGCCTTAATTTGAGGGGTTGGCTTAGTTTGAGGGGCTGCCTTTGATTGAGTGGCTGCATTAGTTTGAGGGGCTGCCTTAGTTTGAGGGGCTGACTTAGTTTAAGGGGCTGACTTAGTTTGAGGGGCTGCCTTAGTTTGAGCGGCTGCCTTAGTTTGAGCGGCTGACTTAGTTTGAGGGGCTGACATTGGTTGAGAGGCTCCATTAGTTTGAGGGTCTGCCTTACTTTAAGGGGCAGCATTAGTTTGAGAGTCTGCCTTAATTTGAGGTGTTGTCTTAGTTTGAGGGGCTGCCTTTGATTGAGTGGCTGCATTAGTTTGAGAGACTGCCTTTGATTGAGTGGCTGCATTAGTTTGAGGGGTTGACTTAGTTTGAGGGGCTGACTTAGTTTGAGGGGCTGCATTTGTTTGAGGGGCTGCCTTAGATTGAGGTGCTGCATTAGTTTGATGGGCTGCTTTAGTTTGATCGGCTGCCTTAGTTGAGGGGCTGCCTTAGATTGAGGGGCTGCCTTACTTTGAGCGGCTGCCTTAGTTTGAGGGGCTGCCTTAGTTTGAGTGGCTGCCTTAGATTGAGCGGCTGACTTAGTTTGAGAGGTTGCCTTAGTTTGAGAGTCTGCCTTAGTTTGAGCGGCTGCCTTCGTTTGAGGGTCTGCCTTACTTTGAGAGGCTGCCTTAGTTTGACAGGCTGCCTTAGTTTGAGCGGCTGACTTAGATTGAGAGGCTGCCTGAGTTTGAGGGGCTGCCTTTGGTTGAGGCGCTCCCTTAGTTTGTGGGGCTGCCTTACTTTAAGTGGCTGCATTAGTTTGAGTGTCTGCCTTAGTTTGAGGGGCTGCCTTAGTTTGAGGGGCTGCCTTTGATTGAGTGGCTGCATTAGTTTGAGAGTCTGCCTCTGATTGAGGGGCTGCATTAGATTGAGGGGCTGGCTTAGTTTAAGGGGCAGCCTTAGTTTGAGGGGCTGCATCAGTTTGAGGGGCTGACTTAGAATGAGGGGGTGCCTTACACTGAGGGGCTGCATTAGCTTGAGGGGGTGCCTTAGTTTGAGAGGCTGCCTTAGTTTGAGGGGCTGCCTTAGTTTGAGCGGTTGGCTGAGTTTGAGGGGCTGCCTTTGATTGAGTGGCTGAATTAGTTAAAGGGGCTGACTTAGTTTGAGGGGCTGACTTAGTTTGAGGGGCTGACTTAGAATGAGGGGGTGCCTTAGACTGAGGGGCTGCATTAGTTTGAGGGGGTGCCTTAGTTTGACAGTCTGCCTTAGTTTGAGGGGATGCCTTAGTTTGAGGGGTTGGCTTAGTTTGAGGGGCTGCTTTAGTTTGAGCGGCTGCCTTAGTTGAGGGGCTGCCTTAGATTGAGGGGCTGCATTAGTTTGAGCGGCTGCCTTAGATTGAGGGGCTGCCTTAGTTTGAGGGGCTGCCTTAGTTTGAGAGTCTGCCTTAGTTTGAGCGGCTGCGTTAGTTTGAGGGTCTGCATTACTTTGAGAGGCTGCCTTAGTTTGAGCGGCTGCCTTAGATTGTGAGGCTGCCTGAGTTTGAGGGGCTTCCTTAGTTTGAGGGGCTGCCTTAGTTTGAAGGGCTGACTTAGTTTGAGCGACTGACTTAGTTTGAGAGGCTGCCTTAGTTGAGAGTCTGCCTTAGTTTGAGGGGCAGCCTTAGTCTGAGGGGTAGGCTTAGTTTGAGGGTCTGCCTTTGATTGAGAGGCTGCCTTAGTTTGAGCGACTGACTTAGTTTGAGAGGCTGCCTTAGTTTGAGAGTCTGCCTTAGTTTGAGAGTCTGTCTTAGTTTGAGGGGCAGCCTTAGTTTGAGGGGTAGGCTTAGTTTGAGGGGCTGCCTTTGATTGAGAGGCTGCATTAGTTTGAGGGGTAGGCTTAGTTTGAGGGGCTGCCTTTGATTGATTGGCTGAATTAGTTAGAGGGGCTGGCTTAGTTTAAGGGGCTGCCTTAGTTTGAGGGGCTGCATTAGTTTGAGGGACTGACTTAGAATGAGGGGGTGCCTTAGATTGAGGGGCTGCATTAGTTTGAGGGGGTGCCTTATGTTTGAGGGGCTCACTTAGTTTGAGCGGCTGCCTTAGTTTGAGGGGCTGCCTTAGTTTGAGGGGCTTCCTTAGTTTGAGCGGCGGCCTTAGTTTGAGGGGCTGCCTTAGTTTGAGGGGCTGCCTTAGTTTGAGGGGCTGCCTTAGTTTGAGTGGCTGCCTTAGATTGAGAGTCTGCCTTAGTTTGAGCGGCTGCCTTAGTTTGAGGGGCTGCCTGAGTTTGAGAGTCTGCCTCAGTTTGAGCGGCTGCCTTAGTTTGAGGGTCTGCCTTACTTTGAGAGGCTGCCTTAGTTTGACAGGCTGCCTTAGTTTGAGCGGCTGCCTTAGTTTGAGAGGCTGCCTGAGTTTGAAGGGCTGCCTTAGTTTGAGTGGCTGCATTAGTTTGAGTGGCTGCCTTTGGTTGAGAGGCTCCCTTAGTTTGAGGGTCTGCCTTACTTTAAGGGGCAGCATTAGTTTGAGAGTCTGCCTTAGTTTGAGGGGCTGCCTTAATTTGAGGGGTTGGCTTAGTTTGAGGGGCTGCCTTTGATTGAGTGGCTGCATTAGTTTGAGAGTCTGCCTCTGATTGAGTGGCTGCATTATTTTGTGGGGCTGCCTTCGATTGAGGGGTTGCATTAGTTTGAGGGCCTGACTTAGAATGAGGGGGTGCCTTACACTGAGGGACTGCATTAGTTTGAGAGGCTGCCTTAGTTTGAGGGGCTGCCTTTGATTGAGGGGCTGCATCAGTTTGAGGGGCTGACTTAGAATGAGGGGGTGCCTTACACATAGGGGCTGTATTAGTTTGAGGGGGTGCCTTAGTTTGAGAGGCTGCCTTAGTTTGAGGGGCTGCCTTAGTTTGAGCGGTTGGCTTAGTTTGAGGGGCTGCCTTTGATTGAGTGGCTGCATTAGTTTGAGGGGCTGACTTAGTTTGAGGGGCTGACATAGAATGAGGGGGTGCCTTAGACTGAGGGGCTGCATTAGTTTGAGAGGCTGCCTGAGTTTGAAGGGCTGCCTTAGTTTGAGTGGCTGCATTAGTTTGAGGGGTTGCCTTTGGTTGAGAGGCTCCCTTAGTTTGAGGGTCTGCCTTACTTTAAGGGGCAGCATTAGTTTGAGAGTCTGCCTTAGTTTGAGGGGCTGCCTTAGTTTGAGGGGTTGGCTTCGTTTGAGGGGCTGCCTTTGATTGAGTGGCTGCATTAGTTTGAGGGGCTGACTTAGTTTGAGGGGCTGACTTAGTTTGAGGGGCTGCATTTGTTTGAGGGGCTGCCTTAGATTGAGTGGCTGCATTAGTTTGAGGGGCTGCCTTAGTTTGACGGGCTGCCTCAGATTGAGGTGCTGCATTAGTTTGATGGGCTGCTTTAGTGTGAGCGGCTGCCTTAGTTGAGGGGCTGCCTTAGATTGAGGGGCTGCATTAGTTTGAGCGGCTGCCTTAGTTTGAGGGGCTGCCTTAGTTTGAGTGGCTGCCTTAGATTGAGCGGCTGCCTTACTTTGAGAGGCTGCCTTAGTTTGACAGGCTGCCTTAGTTTGACAGGCTGCCTTAGTTTGAGCGGCTGCCTTAGTTTGAGGGACTGCCTTACTTTGAGAGGCTGCCTTAGTTTGACAGGCTGCCTTAGTTTGAGCGGCTGCCTTAGATTGTGAGGCTGCCTGAGTTTGAGGGGCTTCCTTAGTTTGAGCGGCTGCATGAGTTTGAGGGGCTGCCTTTGGTTGAGGCGCTCCCTTAGTTTGTGGGGCTGCCTTACTTTAAGGGGCTGCATTAGTTTGAGAGTCTGTCTTAGTTTGAGGGGCTGCCTTAGTTTGAGGGGTTGGCTTAGTTTGAGGGGCTGCCTCTGATTGAGTGGCTGCATTATTTTGAGGGGCTGCCTTAGATTGAGGGGCTGCATTAGTTTGAGGGGCTGGCTTAGTTTAAGGGGCTGCCTTAGTTTGAGGGGCTGCATTAGTTTGAGGGGCTGACTTAGAATGAGGGGGTGCCTTAGATTGAGGGGCTGCATTAGTTTGAGGGGGTGCTTTAGTTTGAGAGGCTGACTTAGTTTGAGGGGCTGCCTTAGTTTGAGCGGCTGCCTTAGTTTGAGCGGCTGCCTTAGTTTGAGGGGCTGCCTTAGATTGAGGGGCTGCCTTAGATTGAGGGGCTGCATTAGTTTGAGCGGCTGCCTTATTTTGAGCGGCTGCCTTAGATTGTGAGGCTGCCTGTTTTTGAGGGGCTTCCTTAGTTTGAGCGGCTGCATGAGTTTGAGGGGCTGCCTTTGGTTGAGGCGCTCCCTTAGTTTGTGGGGCTGCCTTACTTTAAGGGGCTGCATTAGTTTGAGAGTCTGCCTTAGTTTGAGGGGCTGCCTTAATTTGAGGGGTTGGCTTAGTTTGAGGGGCTGCCTTTGATTGAGTGGCTGCATTAGTTTGAGAGTCTGCCTCTGATTGAGTGGCTGCATTATTTTGTGGGGCTGCCTTCGATTGAGGGGTTGCATTAGTTTGAGGGCCTGACTTAGAATGAGGGGGTGCCTTACACTGAGGGACTGCATTAGTTTGAGAGGCTGCCTTAGTTTGAGGGGCTGCCTTAGTTTGAGTGGCTGCCTTAGATTGAGCGGCTGACTTAGTTTGAGAGGTTGCCTTAGTTTGAGAGTCTGCCTTAGTTTGAGCGGCTGCCTTCGTTTGAGGGGCTGCCTTAGATTGAGGGGCTGCATTGGTTTGAGGGGCTGGCTTAGTTTAAGGGGCTGCCTTAGTTTGAGGGGCTGCATTAGTTTGAGGGGCTGCATTAGTTTGAGGGGCTGACTTAGATTGAGGGGCTGCATTAGTTTGAGGGGGTGCCTTAGTTTGAGAGGCTGCCTTAGTTTGAGGGGCTGCCTTAGTTTGAGCGGCTGCCTTGGTTTGAGCGGCTGCCTTAGTTTGAGGGGCTGCCTTCGTTTGAGATGCTGCCTTAGTTTGAGAGGCTGCCTTAGATTGAGGGGCTGCCTTCGTTTGAGCGGCTGACTTAGTTTGAGCGGCTGACTTAGTTTGAGCGGCTGACTTAGTTTGAGCGGCTGACTTAGTTTGAAAGGCTGCCTTAGTTTGAGAGTCTGCCTTAGTTTGAGGGGCAGCCTTAGTTTGAGGGGCTGCCTTTGATTGAGAGGCTGAATTAGTTAGAGGGGCTGCCTTTGATTGAGTGGCTGCATTAGTTTGAGGGGCTGGCTTAGTTTAAGGGGCTGCCTTAGTTTGAGGAGCTGCATTAGTTTGAGGGACTGACTTAGAATGAGGGGGTGCCTTAGATTGAGGGGCTGCATTAGTTTGAGGGGGTGCCTTATGTTTGAGGGGCTGCCTTAGTTTGATCGGCTGCCTTAGTTTGAGGGGCTGCCTTAGTTTGAGGGGCTTCCTTAGTTTGAGGGGCTTCCTTAGTTTGAGGGGCTGCCTTAGTTTGAGGGGCTGCCTTAGATTGAGAGGCTGCCTTAGTTTGAGAGTCTGCCTTAGTTTGGGCGGCTGCCTTAGTTTGAGGGGCTGCCTGAGTTTGAGAGTCTGCCTCAGTTTGAGCGGCTGCCTTAGTTTGAGGGTCTGCCTTACTTTGAGAGGCTGCCTTAGTTTGACAGGCTGCCTTAGTTTGAGCGGCTGCCTTAGTTTGAGCGGCTGCCTTAGTTTGAGAGGCTGCCTGAGTTTGAAGGGCTGCCTTAGTTTGAGTGGCTGCATTAGTTTGAGGGGCTGCCTTTGGTTGAGAGGCTCCCTTAGTTTGAGGGTCTGCCTTACTTTAAGGGGCAGCATTAGTTTGAGAGTCTGCCTTAGTTTGAGGGGCTGCCTTAGTTTGAGGGGTTGGCTTAGTTTGAGGGGCTGCCTTTGATTGAGTGGCTGCATTAGTTTGAGGGGCTGACTTCGTTTGAGGGGCTGACTTAGTTTGAGGGTCTGCATTTGTTTGAGGGGCTGCCTTAGATTGAGTGGCTGCATTAGTTTGAGGGGCTGCCTTAGTTTGACTGGCTGCCTCAGATTGAGGTGCTGCATTAGCTTGATGGGCTGCTTTAGTTTGAGCGGCTGCCATAGTTGTGGGGCTGCCTTCGATTGAGGGGCTGCATTAGTTTGAGCGGCTGCCTTAGTTTGAGGGGCTGCCTTAGTTTGAGAGGCTGCCTTCGTTTGAGATGCTGCCTTAGTTTGAGAGGCTGCCTTAGATTGAGGGGCTGCCTTAGTTTGAGCGGTTGGCTGAGTTTGAGGGGCTGCCTTTGATTGAGTGGCTGAATTAGTTAAAGGGGCTGACTTAGTTTGAGGGGCTGACTTAGTTTGAGGGGCTGACTTAGAATGAGGGGGTGCCTTAGACTGAGGGGCTGCATTAGTTTGAGGGGGTGCCTTAGTTTGACAGTCTGCCTTAGTTTGAGGGGATGCCTTAGTTTGAGGGGTTGGCTTAGTTTGAGGGGCTGCTTTAGTTTGAGCGGCTGCCTTAGTTGAGGGGCTGCCTTAGATTGAGGGGCTGCATTAGTTTGAGCGGCTGCCTTAGATTGAGGGGCTGCCTTAGTTTGAGGGGCTGCCTTAGTTTGAGAGTCTGCCTTAGTTTGAGCGGCTGCGTTAGTTTGAGGGTCTGCATTACTTTGAGAGGCTGCCTTAGTTTGAGCGGCTGCCTTAGATTGTGAGGCTGCCTGAGTTTGAGGGGCTTCCTTAGTTTGAGGGGCTGCCTTAGTTTGAAGGGCTGACTTAGTTTGAGCGACTGACTTAGTTTGAGAGGCTGCCTTAGTTGAGAGTCTGCCTTAGTTTGAGGGGCAGCCTTAGTCTGAGGGGTAGGCTTAGTTTGAGGGTCTGCCTTTGATTGAGAGGCTGCCTTAGTTTGAGCGACTGACTTAGTTTGAGAGGCTGCCTTAGTTTGAGAGTCTGCCTTAGTTTGAGAGTCTGTCTTAGTTTGAGGGGCAGCCTTAGTTTGAGGGGTAGGCTTAGTTTGAGGGGCTGCCTTTGATTGAGAGGCTGCATTAGTTTGAGGGGTAGGCTTAGTTTGAGGGGCTGCCTTTGATTGATTGGCTGAATTAGTTAGAGGGGCTGGCTTAGTTTAAGGGGCTGCCTTAGTTTGAGGGGCTGCATTAGTTTGAGGGACTGACTTAGAATGAGGGGGTGCCTTAGATTGAGGGGCTGCATTAGTTTGAGGGGGTGCCTTATGTTTGAGGGGCTCACTTAGTTTGAGCGGCTGCCTTAGTTTGAGGGGCTGCCTTAGTTTGAGGGGCTTCCTTAGTTTGAGCGGCGGCCTTAGTTTGAGGGGCTGCCTTAGTTTGAGGGGCTGCCTTAGTTTGAGGGGCTGCCTTAGTTTGAGTGGCTGCCTTAGATTGAGAGTCTGCCTTAGTTTGAGCGGCTGCCTTAGTTTGAGGGGCTGCCTGAGTTTGAGAGTCTGCCTCAGTTTGAGCGGCTGCCTTAGTTTGAGGGTCTGCCTTACTTTGAGAGGCTGCCTTAGTTTGACAGGCTGCCTTAGTTTGAGCGGCTGCCTTAGTTTGAGAGGCTGCCTGAGTTTGAAGGGCTGCCTTAGTTTGAGTGGCTGCATTAGTTTGAGTGGCTGCCTTTGGTTGAGAGGCTCCCTTAGTTTGAGGGTCTGCCTTACTTTAAGGGGCAGCATTAGTTTGAGAGTCTGCCTTAGTTTGAGGGGCTGCCTTAATTTGAGGGGTTGGCTTAGTTTGAGGGGCTGCCTTTGATTGAGTGGCTGCATTAGTTTGAGAGTCTGCCTCTGATTGAGTGGCTGCATTATTTTGAGGGACTGCCTTACTTTGAGAGGCTGCCTTAGTTTGACAGGCTGCCTTAGTTTGAGCGGCTGCCTTAGATTGTGAGGCTGCCTGAGTTTGAGGGGCTTCCTTAGTTTGAGCGGCTGCATGAGTTTGAGGGGCTGCCTTTGGTTGAGGCGCTCCCTTAGTTTGTGGGGCTGCCTTACTTTAAGGGGCTGCATTAGTTTGAGAGTCTGTCTTAGTTTGAGGGGCTGCCTTAGTTTGAGGGGATGGCTTAGTTTGAGGGGCTGCCTCTGATTGAGTGGCTGCATTATTTTGAGGGGCTGCCTTAGATTGAGGGGCTGCATTAGTTTGAGGGGCTGGCTTAGTTTAAGGGGCTGCCTTAGTTTGAGGGGCTGCATTAGTTTGAGGGGCTGACTTAGAATGAGGGGGTGCCTTAGATTGAGGGGCTGCATTAGTTTGAGGGGGTGCTTTAGTTTGAGAGGCTGACTTAGTTTGAGGGGCTGCCTTAGTTTGAGCGGCTGCCTTAGTTTGAGCGGCTGCCTTAGTTTGAGGGGCTGCCTTAGATTGAGGGGCTGCCTTAGATTGAGGGGCTGCATTAGTTTGAGCGGCTGCCTTATTTTGAGCGGCTGCCTTAGATTGTGAGGGTGCCTGTTTTTGAGGGGCTTCCTTAGTTTGAGCGGCTGCATGAGTTTGAGGGGCTGCCTTTGGTTGAGGCGCTCCCTTAGTTTGTGGGGCTGCCTTACTTTAAGGGGCTGCATTAGTTTGAGAGTCTGCCTTAGTTTGAGGGGCTGCCTTAATTTGAGGGGTTGGCTTAGTTTGAGGGGCTGCCTTTGATTGAGTGGCTGCATTAGTTTGAGAGTCTGCCTCTGATTGAGTGGCTGCATTATTTTGTGGGGCTGCCTTCGATTGAGGGGTTGCATTAGTTTGAGGGCCTGACTTAGAATGAGGGGGTGCCTTACACTGAGGGACTGCATTAGTTTGAGAGGCTGCCTTAGTTTGAGGGGCTGCCTTAGTTTGAGTGGCTGCCTTAGATTGAGCGGCTGACTTAGTTTGAGAGGTTGCCTTAGTTTGAGAGTCTGCCTTAGTTTGAGCGGCTGCCTTCGTTTGAGGGGCTGCCTTAGATTGAGGGGCTGCATTGGTTTGAGGGGCTGGCTTAGTTTAAGGGGCTGCCTTAGTTTGAGGGGCTGCATTAGTTTGAGGGGCTGACTTAGAATGAGGGGGTGCCTTAGATTGAGGGGCTGCATTAGTTTGAGGGGGTGCCTTAGTTTGAGAGGCTGCCTTAGTTTGAGGGGCTGCCTTAGTTTGAGCGGCTGCCTTGGTTTGAGCGGCTGCCTTAGTTTGAGGGGCTGCCTTCGTTTGAGATGCTGCCTTAGTTTGAGAGGCTGCCTTAGATTGAGGGGCTGCCTTCGTTTGAGCGGCTGACTTAGTTTGAGCGGCTGACTTAGTTTGAGCGGCTGACTTAGTTTGAGCGGCTGACTTAGTTTGAAAGGCTGCCTTAGTTTGAGAGTCTGCCTTAGTTTGAGGGGCAGCCTTAGTTTGAGGGGCTGCCTTTGATTGAGAGGCTGAATTAGTTAGAGGGGCTGCCTTTGATTGAGTGGCTGCATTAGTTTGAGGGGCTGGCTTAGTTTAAGGGGCTGCCTTAGTTTGAGGAGCTGCATTAGTTTGAGGGACTGACTTAGAATGAGGGGGTGCCTTAGATTGAGGGGCTGCATTAGTTTGAGGGGGTGCCTTATGTTTGAGGGGCTGCCTTAGTTTGATCGGCTGCCTTAGTTTGAGGGGCTGCCTTAGTTTGAGGGGCTTCCTTAGTTTGAGGGGCTTCCTTAGTTTGAGGGGCTGCCTTAGTTTGAGGGGCTGCCTTAGATTGAGAGGCTGCCTTAGTTTGAGAGTCTGCCTTAGTTTGGGCGGCTGCCTTAGTTTGAGGGGCTGCCTGAGTTTGAGAGTCTGCCTCAGTTTGAGCGGCTGCCTTAGTTTGAGGGTCTGCCTTACTTTGAGAGGCTGCCTTAGTTTGACAGGCTGCCTTAGTTTGAGCGGCTGCCTTAGTTTGAGCGGCTGCCTTAGTTTGAGAGGCTGCCTGAGTTTGAAGGGCTGCCTTAGTTTGAGTGGCTGCATTAGTTTGAGGGGCTGCCTTTGGTTGAGAGGCTCCCTTAGTTTGAGGGTCTGCCTTACTTTAAGGGGCAGCATTAGTTTGAGAGTCTGCCTTAGTTTGAGGGGCTGCCTTAGTTTGAGGGGTTGGCTTAGTTTGAGGGGCTGCCTTTGATTGAGTGGCTGCATTAGTTTGAGGGGCTGACTTCGTTTGAGGGGCTGACTTAGTTTGAGGGTCTGCATTTGTTTGAGGGGCTGCCTTAGATTGAGTGGCTGCATTAGTTTGAGGGGCTGCCTTAGTTTGACTGGCTGCCTCAGATTGAGGTGCTGCATTAGCTTGATGGGCTGCTTTAGTTTGAGCGGCTGCCATAGTTGTGGGGCTGCCTTCGATTGAGGGGCTGCATTAGTTTGAGCGGCTGCCTTAGTTTGAGGGGCTGCCTTAGTTTGAGAGGCTGCCTTCGTTTGAGATGCTGCCTTAGTTTGAGAGGCTGCCTTAGATTGAGGGGCTGCCTTCGTTTGAGCGGCTGACTTAGTTTGAGCGGCTGACTTAGTTTGAGCGGCTGACTTAGTTTGAGCGGCTGACTTAGTTTGAAAGGCTGCCTTAGTTTGAGAGTCTGCCTTAGTTTGAGGGGCAGCCTTAGTTTGAGGGGCTGCCTTTGATTGAGAGGCTGAATTAGTTAGAGGGGCTGCCTTTGATTGAGAGGCTGCATTAGTTTGAGGGGCTGGCTTAGTTTAAGGGGCTGCCTTAGTTTGAGGGGCTGCATTAGTTTGACGGATTGACTTAGAATGAGGGGGTGCCTTAGATTGAGGGGCTGCATTAGTTTGAGGGGGTGCCTTAGTTTGAGAGGCTGCCTTAGTTTGAGGGGCTGCCTTAGTTTGAGTGGCTGCCTTAGTTTGAGCGGCTGCCTTAGTTTGAGCGGCTGCCTTAGTTTGAGGGGCTGCCTTAGATTGAGGGGCTGCCTTAGTTTGAGCGGCTGCCTTAGATTGTGAGGCTGCCTGTTTTTGAGGGGCTTCCTTAATTTGAGCGGCTGCATGAGTTTGAGGGGCTGCCTTTGGTTGAGGCGCTCCCTTAGTTTGTGGGGCTGCCTTACTTTAAGGGGCTGCATTAGTTTGAGAGTCTGTCTTAGTTTGAGGGGCTGCCTTAGTTTGAGGGGATGGCTTAGTTTAAGGGGCTGCCTTAGTTTGAGGAGCTGCATTAGTTTGAGGGACTGACTTAGAATGAGGGGGTGCCTTAGATTGAGGGGCTGCATTAGTTTGAGGGGGTGCCTTATGTTTGAGGGGCTGCCTTAGTTTGATCGGCTGCCTTAGTTTGAGGGGCTGCCTTAGTTTGAGGGGCTTCCTTAGTTTGAGGGGCTTCCTTAGTTTGAGGGGCTGCCTTAGTTTGAGGGGCTGCCTTAGATTGAGAGGCTGCCTTAGTTTGAGAGTCTGCCTTAGTTTGGGCGGCTGCCTTAGTTTGAGGGGCTGCCTGAGTTTGAGAGTCTGCCTCAGTTTGAGCGGCTGCCTTAGTTTGAGGGTCTGCCTTACTTTGAGAGGCTGCCTTAGTTTGACAGGCTGCCTTAGTTTGAGCGGCTGCCTTAGTTTGAGCGGCTGCCTTAGTTTGAGAGGCTGCCTGAGTTTGAAGGGCTGCCTTAGTTTGAGTGGCTGCATTAGTTTGAGGGGCTGCCTTTGGTTGAGAGGCTCCCTTAGTTTGAGGGTCTGCCTTACTTTAAGGGGCAGCATTAGTTTGAGAGTCTGCCTTAGTTTGAGGGGCTGCCTTAGTTTGAGGGGTTGGCTTAGTTTGAGGGGCTGCCTTTGATTGAGTGGCTGCATTAGTTTGAGGGGCTGACTTCGTTTGAGGGGCTGACTTAGTTTGAGGGTCTGCATTTGTTTGAGGGGCTGCCTTAGATTGAGTGGCTGCATTAGTTTGAGGGGCTGCCTTAGTTTGACTGGCTGCCTCAGATTGAGGTGCTGCATTAGCTTGATGGGCTGCTTTAGTTTGAGCGGCTGCCATAGTTGTGGGGCTGCCTTCGATTGAGGGGCTGCATTAGTTTGAGCGGTTGCCTTAGTTTGAGGGGCTGCCTTAGTTTGAGAGGCTGCCTTCGTTTGAGATGCTGCCTTAGTTTGAGAGGCTGCCTTAGATTGAGGGGCTGCCTTCGTTTGAGCGGCTGACTTAGTTTGAGCGGCTGACTTAGTTTGAGCGGCTGACTTAGTTTGAGCGGCTGACTTAGTTTGAAAGGCTGCCTTAGTTTGAGAGTCTGCCTTAGTTTGAGGGGCAGCCTTAGTTTGAGGGGCTGCCTTTGATTGAGAGGCTGAATTAGTTAGAGGGGCTGCCTTTGATTGAGAGGCTGCATTAGTTTGAGGGGCTGGCTTAGTTTAAGGGGCTGCCTTAGTTTGAGGGGCTGCATTAGTTTGACGGATTGACTTAGAATGAGGGGGTGCCTTAGATTGAGGGGCTGCATTAGTTTGAGGGGGTGCCTTAGTTTGAGAGGCTGCCTTAGTTTGAGGGGCTGCCTTAGTTTGAGTGGCTGCCTTAGTTTGAGCGGCTGCCTTAGTTTGAGCGGCTGCCTTAGTTTGAGGGGCTGCCTTAGATTGAGGGGCTGCCTTAGTTTGAGCGGCTGCCTTAGATTGTGAGGCTGCCTGTTTTTGAGGGGCTTCCTTAATTCGAGCGGCTGCATGAGTTTGAGGGGCTGCCTTTGGTTGAGGCGCTCCCTTAGTTTGTGGGGCTGCCTTACTTTAAGGGGCTGCATTAGTTTGAGAGTCTGTCTTAGTTTGAGGGGCTGCCTTAGTTTGAGGGGATGGCTTAGTTTGAGGGGCTGCCTCTGATTGAGTGGCTGCATTATTTTGAGGGGCTGCCTTAGATTGAGGGGCTGCATTAGTTTGAGGGGCTGGCTTAGTTTAAGGGGCTGCCTTAGTTTGAGGGGCTGCATTAGTTTGAGGGGCTGACTTAGAATGAGGTGGTGCCTTAGATTGAGGGGCTGCATTAGTTTGAGGGGGTGCCTTAGTTTGAGAGGCTGCCGTAGTTTGAGGGGCTGCCTCAGTTTGAGCGGCTGCCTTAGTTTGAGGGGCTGCATTAGTTTGAGCGGCTGCCTTAGTTTGAGGGGCTGCCTTAGATTGAGGGGCTGC
Organism: Heterodontus francisci; assembly: GCF_036365525.1. Classification (NCBI taxonomy): domain Eukaryota; kingdom Metazoa; phylum Chordata; class Chondrichthyes; order Heterodontiformes; family Heterodontidae; genus Heterodontus; species Heterodontus francisci. Next base: position 269,144 of record NW_027142007.1, read on the forward strand.
ATTAGTTTGAGGGGCTTCCTTAGTTTGAGCGGCTGCCTTAGTTTGAGGGGCTGCCTTAGTTTGAGAGGCTGCCTTCGTTTGAGATGCTGCCTTAGTTTGAGAGGCTGCCTTAGATTGAGGGGCTGTCTTCGTTTGAGCGGCTGACTTAGTTTGAGCGGCTGACTTAGTTTGAGCGGCTGACTTAGTTTGAGCGGCTGACTTAGTTTGAAAGGCTGCCTTAGTTTGAGAGTCTGCCTTAGTTTGAGGGGCAGCCTTAGTTTGAGGGGCTGCCTTTGATTGAGAGGCTGAATTAGTTAGAGGGGCTGCCTTTGATTGAGTGGCTGCATTAGTTTGAGGGGCTGGCTTAGTTTAAGGGGCTGCCTTAGTTTGAGGGGCTGCATTAGTTTGAGGGACTGACTTAGAATGAGGGGGTGCCTTAGATTGAGGGGCTGCATTAGTTTGAGGGGGTGCCTTATGTTTGAGGGGCTGCCTTAGTTTGATCGGCTGCCTTAGTTTGAGGGGCTGCCTTAGTTTGAGGGGCTTCCTTAGTTTGAGGGGCTGCCTTAGATTGAGAGGCTGCCTTAGTTTGAGAGTCTGCCTTAGTTTGGGCGGCTGCCTTAGTTTGAGGGGCTGCCTGAGTTTGAGAGTCTGCCTCAGTTTGAGCGGCTGCCTTAGTTTGAGGGTCTGCCTTACTTTGAGAGGCTGCCTTAGTTTGACAGGCTGCCTTAGTTTGAGCGGCTGCCTTAGTTTGAGCGTCTGCCTTAGTTTGAGAGGCTGCCTGAGTTTGAAGGGCTGCCTTAGTTTGAGTGGCTGCATTAGTTTGAGGGGCTGCCTTTGGTTGAGAGGCTCCCTTAGTTTGAGGGTCTGCCTTACTTTAAGGGGCAGCATTAGTTTGAGAGTCTGCCTTAGTTTGAGGGGCTGCCTTAGTTTGAGGGGTTGGCTTAGTTTGAGGGGCTGCCTTTGATTGAGTGGCTGCATTAGTTTGAGGGGCTGACTTCGTTTGAGGGGCTGACTTAGTTTGAGGGTCTGCATTTGTTTGAGGGGCTGCCTTAGATTGAGTGGCTGCATTAGTTTGAGGGTCTGCCTTAGTTTGACGGGCTGCCTCAGATTGAGGTGCTGCATTAGTTTGATGGGCTGCTTTAGTTTGAGCGGCTGCCATAGTTGAGGGGCTGCCTTCGATTGAGGGGCTGCATTAGTTTGAGCGGCTGCCTTAGTTTGAGGGGCTGCCTTAGTTTGAGTGGCTGCCTCAGATTGAGCGCCTGACTTAGTTTGAGAGGTTGCCTTAGTTTGAGAGTCTGCCTTAGTTTGAGCGGCTGCATTAGTTTGAGGGGCTGCCTTAGTTTGAGAGGCTGCATTAGTTTGACAGGCTGCCTTAGTTTGAGCGGCTGACTTAGATTGAGAGGCTGCCTGAGTTTGAGAGGCTGCCTGAGTTTGAGGGGCTGACTTAGATTGAGAGGCTGCCTTAGTTTGAGCGGCTGCATTAGTTTGAGGGGCTGCCTTTGGTTGAGGCGCTCCCTTAGTTTGTGGGGCTGCCTTACTTTAAGGGGCTGCATTAGTTTGAGAGTCTGCCTTAGTTTGAGGGGCTGCCTTAGTTTGAGGGGCTGCATTATTTTGAGGGGCTGCCTTAGATTGAGGGGCTGCATTTGTTTGAGGGGCTGGCTTAGTTTAAGGGGCAGCCTTAGTTTGAGGGGCTGCATCAGTTTGAGGGGCTGCCTTAGAATGAGGGGGTGCCTTACACTGAGGGGCTGCATTAGTTTGAGGGGGTGCCTTTGATTGAGTGGCTGCATTAGTTTCAGAGACGGCCTTTGATTGAGTGGCTGCATTAGTTAGAGGGGCTGATTTAGTTTGAGGGGCTGCCTGAGTTGAAGAACTGCCTTCGTTTGAGTGGCTTCATTAGTTTGAGGGGCTGCCTTTGGTTGAGAGGCTCCCTTAGTTTGAGGGTCTGCCTTAGTTTGAGGGGTTGGCTTAGTTTGAGGGGCTGCCTTTGATTGATTGGCTGCATTAGTTTGAGGGGCTGACTTAGTTTGAGGGGCTGACTTAGTTTGAGGGGCTGCATTTGTTTGAGGGGCTGCCTTAGATTGAGTGGCTGCATTAGTTTGAGGGGCTGCATTAGTTTGATGGGCTGCCTCAGATTGAGGTGCTGCATTAGTTTGATGGGCTGCTTTAGTTTCAGCGGCTGCCTTAGTTTGAGGGGCTGCCTTAGTTTGAGGGGCTGCCTTAGATTGAGCGGCTGACTGAGTTTGAGATGTTGCCTTAGTTTGAGAGTCTGCCTTAGTTTGAGCGGCTGCCTTAGTTTGAGGGACTGCCTTACTTTGAGAGGCTGCCTTAGTTTGACAGGCTGCCTTAGAACATAGAACATAGAACATAGAACATACAGCACAGAACAGGCCCTTCGGCCCACCGTTTGAGGGGATTGCTTAGTTTGAGGGGCTGCCTCTGATTGAGTGGCTGCATTATTTTGAGGGGCTGCCTTAGATTGAGGGGCTGCATTAGTTTGAGGGGCTGGCTTAGTTTGAGCGGCTGCATTAGTTTGAGGGGCTGCATTAGTTTGAGGGGCTGACTTAGAATGAGGGGGTGCCTTAGATTGAGGGGCTGCTTTAGTTTGAGGGGGTGTCTTAGTTTGAGAGGCTCCCTTAGTTTGAGGGGCTGCCTTAGTTTGAGCGGCTGCCTTAGTTTGAGGGGCTGCATTAGTTTGAGCGGCTGCCTTAGTTTGAGGGGCTGCATTAGTTTGAGGGGCTGCATTAGTTTGAGGGGCTGACTTAGAATGAGGGTGTGCCTTAGATTGAGGGGCTGCATTAGTTTGAGGGGGTGCCTTAGTTTGAGAGGCTGCCTTAGTTTGAGGGGCTGCCTTAGTTTGAGCGGCTGCCTTAGTTTGAGGGGCTGCATTAGTTTGAGCGGCTGCCTTAGTTTGAGGGGCTGCCTTAGATTGAGGGGCTGCATTAGTTTGAGCGGCTGCCTTAGTCTGAGCGGCTGCCTTCGATTGTGAGACTGCCTTCGTTTGAGATGCTGCCTTTGATTGAGTGGCTGCATTAGTTTGAGAGTCTGCCTCTGATTGAGTGGCTGCATTATTTTGAGGGGCTGCCTTAGATTGAGGGGCTGCATTAGTTTGACAGGCTGCCTTAGTTTGAGCGGCTGACTTAGATTGAGGGGCTGCCTTTGGTTGAGGCGCTCCCTTAGTTTGTGGGGCTGCCTTACTTTAAGGGGCTGCATTAGTTTGAGAGTCTGCCTTAGTTTGAGGGGCTGCCTTAGTTTGAGGGGATGGCTTAGTTTGAGGGGCTGCCTCTGATTGAGTGGCTGCATTATTTTGAGGGGCTGCCTTAGATTGAGGGGCTGCATTAGTTTGAGGGGCTGGCTTAGTTTAAGGGGCTGCCTTAGTTTGAGGGGCTGCATTAGTTTGAGGGGCTGACTTAGAATGAGGGGGTGCCTTAGATTGAGGGGCTGCATTAGTTTGAGGGGGTGCCTTAGTTTGAGAGGCTGCCTTAGTTTGAGGGGCTGCCTTAGTTTGAGCGGCTGCCTTAGTTTGAGGGACTGCATTATTTGAGCGGCTGCCTTAGTTTGAGGGGCTGCCTTAGATTGAGGGGCTGCCTTAGATTGAGGGGCTGCATTAGTTTGAGCGGCTGCCTTAGTTTGAGCGGCTGCCTTAGATTGTGAGGCTGCCTGAGTTTGAGGGGCTTCCTTAGTTTGAGCGGCTGCATGAGTTTGAGGGGCTGCCTTTGGTTGAGGCGCTCCCTTAGTTTGTGGGGCTGCCTTACTTTAAGGGGCTGCATTAGTTTGAGAGTCTGTCTTAGTTTGAGGGGCTGCCTTAGTTTGAGGGGATGGCTTAGTTTGAGGGGCTGCCTCCGATTGAGTGGCTGCATTATTTTGAGGGGCTGCCTTAGATTGAGGGTCTCCCTTAGTTTGAGGGGCTGCCTTACTTTAAGGGGCAGCATTAGTTTAAGAGTCTGCCTTAGTTGGAGGGGCTGCCTTAGTTTGAGGAGCTGCCTTAGTTTGAGGGGTTGGCTTAGTTTGAGGGGCTGCCTTTGATTGAGTGGCTGCATTAGTTTGAGAGACTGCCTTTGATTGAGTGGCTGCATTAGTTTGAGGGGCTGACTTAGTTTGAGGGGCTGACTTCGCTTGAGGGGCTGACTTAGTTTGAGGGGCTGCATTGGTTTGAAGGGCTGCCTTAGTTTGAGGGGTTCCTTACTTTAAGGGGCTGCATTAGTTTGAGAGTCTGCCTTAGTTTGAGGGGCTGCATTATTTTGAGGGGCTGCCTTAGATTGAGGGGCTGCATTAGTTTGACAGGCTGCCTTAGTTTGAGCGGCTGACTTAGATTGAGAGGCTGCCTGAGTTTGAGGGGCTGCCTTAGTTTGAGCGGCTGCATTAGTTTGAGGGGCTGCCTTTGGTTGAGGCGCTCCCTTAGTTTGTGGGGCTGCCTTACTTTAAGGGGCTGCATTAGTTTGAGAGTCTGCCTTAGTTTGAGGGGCTGCCTTAGTTTGAGGGGATGGCTTAGTTTGAGGGGCTGCCTCTGATTGAGTGGCTGCATTAGTTTGAGGGGCTGCCTTAGATTGAGGGGCTGCATTAGTTTGAGGGGCTGGCTTAGTTTAAGGGGCTGCCTTCGTTTGAGGGGCTGCATTAGTTTGAGGGGCTGACTTAGAATGAGGGGGTGCCTTAGATTGAGGGGCTGCATTAGTTTGAGGGGGTGCCTTAGTTTCAGAGGCTGCCTTAGTTTGAGGGGCTGCCTTAGTTTGAGCGGCTGCCTTAGTTTGAGGGACTGCATTATTTGAGCGGCTGCCTTAGTTTGAGGGGCTGCCTTAGATTGAGGGGCTGCCTTAGATTGAGGGGCTGCATTAGTTTGAGCGGCTGCCTTAGTTTGAGCGGCTGCCTTAGATTGTGAGGCTGCCTGAGTTTGAGGGGCTTCCTTAGTTTGAGCGGCTGCATGAGTTTATGGGGCTGCCTTTGGTTGAGGCGCTCCCTTAGTTTTGGGGATGCCTTACTTTAAGGGGCTGCATTAGTTTGAGAGTCTGTCTTAGTTTCAGAGGCTGCCTTAGTTTGAGGGGCTGCCTTAGTTTGAGCGGCTGCCTTAGTTTGAGGGACTGCATTATTTGAGCGGCTGCCTTAGTTTGAGGGGCTGCCTTAGATTGAGGGGCTGCCTTAGATTGAGGGGCTGCATTAGTTTGAGCGGCTGCCTTAGTTTGAGCGGCTGCCTTAGATTGTGAGGCTGCCTGAGTTTGAGGGGCTTCCTTAGTTTGAGCGGCTGCATGAGTTTATGGGGCTGCCTTTGGTTGAGGCGCTCCCTTAGTTTTGGGGCTGCCTTACTTTAAGGGGCTGCATTAGTTTGAGAGTCTGTCTTAGTTTGAGGGGCTGCCTTAGTTTGAGGGGATGGCTTAGTTTGAGGGGCTGCCTCTGATTGAGTGGCTGCATTATTTTGAGGGGCTGCCTTAGATTGAGGGTCTCCCTTAGTTTGAGGGGCTGCCTTACTTTAAGGGGCAGCATTAGTTTAAGAGTCTGCCTTAGTTGGAGGGGCTGCCTTAGTTTGAGGAGCTGCCTTAGTTTGAGGGGTTGGCTTAGTTTGAGGGGCTGCCTTTGATTGAGTGGCTGCATTAGTTTGAGAGACTGCCTTTGATTGAGTGGCTGCATTAGTTTGAGGGGCTGACTTAGTTTGAGGGGCTGACTTCGTTTCAGGGGCTGCATTTGTTTGAAGGCCTGCCTTAGTTTGATGGGCTTCCTTAGATTTAGGTTCTGCATTAGTTTGATGGGCTGCTTTAGTTTGAGCGGCTGCCTTGGATTGAGGGGCTGCATTAGTTTGAGCGGCTGCCTGAGATTGAGCAGCTGACTTAGTTTGAGAGGTTGCCTTAGTCTGAGAGTCTGCCTTAGTTTGAGCGGCTGCCTTAGTTTGAGGTTCTGCCTTACTTTGAGAGTCTGCCTTAGTTTGACAGACTGCCTTAGTTTGAGCGGCTGCCTTAGATTGAGAGGCTGCCTGAGTTTGAGGGGCTGCCTTAGTTTGAGCGGCTGCATTAGTTTGAGGGGCTGCCTTTGGTTGAGGCGCTCCCTTAGTTTGTGGGGCTGCCTTACGTTTAGGGGCTGCATTAGTTTTAGAGTCTGCATTAGTTTGAGGGGCTGCCTTAGTTTGAGAGGATGGCTTAGTTTGAGGGGCTGCCTTTGATTGAGTGGCTGCATTAGTTTGAGAGTCTGCCTCTGATTGAGTGGCTGCATTATTTTGAGTGGCTGCCTCAGATTGAGGGGCTGTATTAGTTTGAGGGGCTGCATTAGTTTGAGGGGCTGCATTAATTTGAGGGGCTGCATTACTGTGAGGAGCTGCCTTAGTTTGAGGGGCTGCCTTCGATAGAGTTCTGCATGAGTTTGAGGGACTGCATTAGTTTGAGCTGCTGTCTTAGTTTGAGGGGCTGCCTTAGTTTGAGCGGCTGCCTTAGTTTGAGAGGCTTCCTGAGTTTGAGGGGCTGCCTTGGACTGAGGGGCTGCATCAGTTTGAGCGGCTGACTCAGTTTGAGGGGCTGCCTTAGTTTGAGCGGCTGCCTTAGTTTGAGGGGCTGCCTCAGTTTGAGGGGCTGCCTTAGTTTAAGGGGCTGCCTCAGACTGAGGGGCTGCATTTGTTTGAGGGGCTGCTATACTTTGAGAGGCTGCCTTAGTTTGAGCGGATGACTTAGTTTGAGCGGCTCGCATAGTTTGAGGGGCTGACTTAGTTTGAGCGGCTGATTTGGTTTGAGGGGCTGCATTAGTTTGAGGGGCTGCCTTAGTTTAAGGGGCTGCCTCAGATTGAGGGGCTGCATTTGTTTGAGGGGCTGCTATACTTTGAGAGGCTGCCTCAGTTTGAGCGTTTAGCTTAGTTTGAGGGGCTGCCTTTGATTGAGTGGCTGCATTAGTTTGAGGGGCTGCCTTAGTTTGAGGGGCTGCCTTAGATTGAGGGGCTGCATTAGTTTGAGGGGCTGCATTAGTTTGAGGGGCTGCCTTACTTTAAGGGGCAGCATTAGTTTAAGAGTCTGCCTTAGTTGGAGGGGCTGCCTTAGTTTGAGGAGCTGCCTTAGTTTGAGGGGTTGGCTTAGTTTGAGGGGCTGCCTTTGATTGAGTGGCTGCATTAGTTTGAGAGACTGCCTTTGATTGAGTGGCTGCATTAGTTTGAGGGGCTGACTTAGTTTGAGGGGCTGACTTCGCTTGAGGGGCTGACTTAGTTTGAGGGGCTGCATTGGTTTGAAGGGCTGCCTTAGTTTGAGGGGTTCCTTACTTTAAGGGGCTGCATTAGTTTGAGAGTCTGCCTTAGTTTGAGGGGCTGCATTATTTTGAGGGGCTGCCTTAGATTGAGGGGCTGCATTAGTTTGACAGGCTGCCTTAGTTTGAGCGGCTGACTTAGATTGAGAGGCTGCCTGAGTTTGAGGGGCTGCCTTAGTTTGAGCGGCTGCATTAGTTTGAGGGGCTGCCTTTGGTTGAGGCGCTCCCTTAGTTTGTGGGGCTGCCTTACTTTAAGGGGCTGCATTAGTTTGAGAGTCTGCCTTAGTTTGAGGGGCTGCCTTAGTTTGAGGGGATGGCTTAGTTTGAGGGGCTGCCTCTGATTGAGTGGCTGCATTAGTTTGAGGGGCTGCCTTAGATTGAGGGGCTGCATTAGTTTGAGGGGCTGGCTTAGTTTAAGGGGCTGCCTTCGTTTGAGGGGCTGCATTAGTTTGAGGGGCTGACTTAGAATGAGGGGGTGCCTTAGATTGAGGGGCTGCATTAGTTTGAGGGGGTGCCTTAGTTTCAGAGGCTGCCTTAGTTTGAGGGGCTGCCTTAGTTTGAGCGGCTGCCTTAGTTTGAGGGACTGCATTATTTGAGCGGCTGCCTTAGTTTGAGGGGCTGCCTTAGATTGAGGGGCTGCCTTAGATTGAGGGGCTGCATTAGTTTGAGCGGCTGCCTTAGTTTGAGCGGCTGCCTTAGATTGTGAGGCTGCCTGAGTTTGAGGGGCTTCCTTAGTTTGAGCGGCTGCATGAGTTTATGGGGCTGCCTTTGGTTGAGGCGCTCCCTTAGTTTTGGGGCTGCCTTACTTTAAAGGGCTGCATTAGTTTGAGAGTCTGTCTTAGTTTGAGGGGCTGCCTTAGTTTGAGGGGATGGCTTAGTTTGAGGGGCTGCCTCTGATTGAGTGGCTGCATTATTTTGAGGGGCTGCCTTAGATTGAGGGTCTCCCTTAGTTTGAGGGGCTGCCTTACTTTAAGGGGCAGCATTAGTTTAAGAGTCTGCCTTAGTTGGAGGGGCTGCCTTAGTTTGAGGAGCTGCCTTAGTTTGAGGGGTTGGCTTAGTTTGAGGGGCTGCCTTTGATTGAGTGGCTGCATTAGTTTGAGAGACTGCCTTTGATTGAGTGGCTGCATTAGTTTGAGGGGCTGACTTAGTTTGAGGGGCTGACTTCGTTTCAGGGGCTGCATTTGTTTGAAGGCCTGCCTTAGTTTGATGGGCTTCCTTAGATTTAGGTTCTGCATTAGTTTGATGGGCTGCTTTAGTTTGAGCGGCTGCCTTGGATTGAGGGGCTGCATTAGTTTGAGCGGCTGCCTGAGATTGAGCAGCTGACTTAGTTTGAGAGGTTGCCTTAGTCTGAGAGTCTGCCTTAGTTTGAGCGGCTGCCTTAGTTTGAGGTTCTGCCTTACTTTGAGAGTCTGCCTTAGTTTGACAGGCTGCCTTAGTTTGAGCGGCTGCCTTAGATTGAGAGGCTGCCTGAGTTTGAGGGGCTGCCTTAGTTTGAGCGGCTGCATTAGTTTGAGGGGCTGCCTTTGGTTGAGGCGCTCCCTTAGTTTGTGGGGCTGCCTTACGTTTAGGGGCTGCATTAGTTTTAGAGTCTGCATTAGTTTGAGGGGCTGCCTTAGTTTGAGAGGATGGCTTAGTTTGAGGGGCTGCCTTTGATTGAGTGGCTGCATTAGTTTGAGAGTCTGCCTCTGATTGAGTGGCTGCATTATTTTGAGTGGCTGCCTCAGATTGAGGGGCTGTATTAGTTTGAGGGGCTGCATTAGTTTGAGGGGCTGCATTAATTTGAGGGGCTGCATTACTGTGAGGAGCTGCCTTAGTTTGAGGGGCTGCCTTCGATAGAGTTCAGCATGAGTTTGAGGGGCTGCATTAGTTTGAGCGGCTGTCTTAGTTTGAGGGGCTGCCTTAGTTTGAGCGGCTGCCTTAGTTTGAGAGGCTGCCTGAGTTTGAGGGGCTGCCTTGGACTGAGGGGCTGCATTAGTTTGAGCGGCTGTCTCAGTTTGAGGGGCTGCCTTAGTTTGAGCGGCTGCCTTAGTTTGAGGGGCTGCCTCAGTTTGAGGGGCTGCCTTAGTTTAAGGGGCTGCCTCAGACTGAGGGGCTGCATTTGTTTGAGGGGCTGCTATACTTTGAGAGGCTGCCTTAGTTTGAGCGGATGACTTAGTTTGAGCGGCTCGCATAGTTTGAGGGGCTGACTTAGTTTGAGCGGCTGCCTTGGTTTGAGGGGCTGCATTAGTTTGAGGGGCTGCCTTAGTTTAAGGGGCTGCCTCAGATTGAGGGGCTGCATTTGTTTGAGGGGCTGCTATACTTTGAGAGGCTGCCTCAGTTTGAGCGTTTGGCTTAGTTTGAGGGGCTGCCTTTGATTGAGTGGCTGCATTAGTTTGAGGGGCTGCCTTAGTTGGAGGGGCTGCCTTAGATTGAGGGGCTGCATTAGTTTGAGGGGCTGCATTAGTTTGAGGGGCTGCATTACTTTGAGGAGCTGCCTTAGTTTGAGGGGCTGCCTGAGATAGAGTTCCGCATTAGTGTGAGGGGCTGCATTAGTTTGAGGGGCTGCCTTAGTTTGAGAGGCTGCCTAAGTTTGAGGGGCGGCCTTAGTTTGAGAGTCTGCCATAGTTTGAGGGGCTGCCTTAATTTGAGCGGCTGCCTCAGTTTGAGGGGCTGTACAAAGAACAAAGAACAAAGTTAATTACAGCACAGGAACAGGCCCTTCGGCCCTCCAAGCCTGCGCCGATCCAGATCCTCTCTCTAAACATGTCGCCTATTTTCTAAGGTTCTGTATCTCTTTTCTTCCTGCCCATTCATGTCTCTGTCTAGATACATCTTAAAATACGCCATCGTGCCCGCATCTACCACCTCCGCTGGCAACGCGTTCCAGGCACCCACCACCCTCTGCGTCAAGAACTTTCCACGCATATCCCCCCTAAACTTTTCTCCTTTCACTTTGAACTCGTGTCCTCTAGTAATTGAATCTCCCACTCTGGGAAAAAGCCTCTTGCTATCCACCCTGTCTATACCTCTCATGATTTTGTACACCTCAATCAGGTCCCCCCTCAACCTCCGTCTTTCTAATGAAAATAATCATAATGTACTCAACCTCTCTTCATAGCTAGCGCCCTCCATAGCAGACAACATCCTGGTCAACCTCCTCTGCACCCTCACCAAAGCATCCACATCCTTTTTGTAATGTGGCGACCAGAACTGCACGCAGTATTCCAAATGTGGCCGAACCAAAGTCCTATACAACTGTAACATGACCTGCCAACTCTTGTACTCAATACCCCGTCCGATGAAGGAAAGCATGCCGTATGCCTTCTTGACCACTCTATTTACCTGCGTTGCCACCTTCATGGAACAGTGGACCTGCACACCCAAATCTCTCTGTACATCAATTTTCCCCAGGACTTTTCCATTTACTGTATAGTTCACTCTTGAATTGGATCTTCCAAAATGCATCACCTCGCATTTGCCCTGATTGAACTCCATCTGCCATTTCTCTGCCCAACTCTCCAGTCTATCTATATTCTGCTGTATTCTCTGACAGTCCCCTTCACTATCTGCTACTCCACCAATCTTAGTGTCGTCTGCAAACTTGCTAATCAGTCCACCTATACTTTCCTCCAAATCATTAATGTATATCACAAACAACAGTGGTCCCAGCACGGATCCCTGTGGAACACCACTGGTCACACGTCTCCATTTTGAGAAACTCCCTTCTACTGCTACTCTCTGTCTCCTGTTGCCCAGCCAGTTCTTTATCCATCTAGCTAGTACACCTTGGACCCCATGCGCCTTCACTTTCTCCATCAGACTGCCATGGGGAACCTTATCAAACGCCTTACTGAAGTCCATGTATATGACATCGACAGCCCTTCCCTCATCAATCAACTTTGTCACTTCCTCAAAGAATTCTATTAAGTTGGTAAGACATGACCTTCCCTGCACAAAACCATGTTGCCTATCACTGATAAGCCCATTTTCTTCCAAATGGGAATAGATCCTATCCCTCAGTATCTTCTCCAGCAGCTTCCCTCCCACTGACGTCAGGCTCACCGGTCTATGATTACCTGGATTATCCCTGCTACCCTTCTTAAACAAGGGGACAACATTAGCAATTCTCCAGTCCTCCGGGACCTCACCCGTGTTTAAGGATGCTGCAAAGATATCTGTTAAGGCCCCAGCTATTTCCTCTCTCGCTTCCCTCAGTAACCTGGGATAGATCCCATCCGGACCTGGGGACTTGTCCACCTTAATGCCCTTTAGAATACCCAACACTTCCTCCCTCCTTATGCCGACTTGACCTAGTGTAATCAAACATCTGTTCCTAACCTCAACATCCGTCATGTCCCTCTCCTCGGTGAATACCGATGCAAAGTACTCGTTTAGAATCTCACCCATTTTCTCTGAGTCCAAGCATAACATTCCTCCTTTGTCCTTTAGTGGGCCAATCCTTTCTCTAGTTACCCTCTTTCTCCTTATATATGAATAAAAGGCTTTGGGATTTTCTTCAACACTGTTTGCTAAAGATATTTCATGACCCCTTTTAGCCCTCTTATTTCCTCGTTTCAGATTGGTCCTACATTCCCGATATTCTTTCAAAGCTTCGTCTTTCATCAGCCGCCTAGACCTTATGTATGCTTCCTTTTTCCTCTTAGCTAGTCTCACAATTTCACCTGTCATCCATGGTTCCCTAATCTTGCCATTTCTATCCTTCATTTTCACAGGAACATGTCTCTCCTGCACGCGAATCAACCTCTCTTTGAAAGCCTCCCACATATCACATGTGGATTTACCTTCAAACAGCTGCTCCCAATCTACATTCCCCAGCTGCTGCCGAATTTTGGTATAGTTGGCCTTCCCCCAATTTAGCACTCTTCCTTTCGGACCACTCTCGTCTTTGTCCATTGAGGGGCTGCATTAGTTTGCGAGGCTGTCTTAGTTTGAGAGGCTGCCTTAGTTTGAGAGGCTGCCTTAGTTTGAGCGGCTGCCTGAGTTTGAGGGGATGCCTTAGTTTGAGAGGCTGCTATAGTTTGAGGGGCTGCCTTAGTTTGAGCGGCTGCCTTAGTTTGAGGGGCTGCCTTAGTTTGAGGGGCTGCTTTACTTTGAGAGGCTGCCTTAGTTTGAGCGGTTGGCTTAGTTTGAGTGGCTGCATTAGTTTGAGAGTCTGCCTTAGTTTGAGGGGATGCCTTAGTTTGAGGTGTTGGCTTAGTTAGAGTGGCTGCTTTTGATTGAGTGGCTGCATTAGTTTGAGGGGCTGGCTTAGTTTAAGGGGCTGCCTTAGTTTGAGGGGCTGCATTAGTTTGTGGGGCTGACTTAGTTTGTGGGGCTGACTTAGTTTGAGAGGCTGCCTTAGTTTGAGCGGCTGCCTTAGTTTGAGGGGCTGCCTTAGTTTGAGGGGCTTCCTTAGTTTGAGAGGCTGCCTTCGTTTGAGATGCTGCCTTAGTTTGAGAGGCTGCCTTAGTTTGAGGTGCTGCCTTAGTTTGAGGGGCTGCCTTAGTTTGAGGTGCCTGCCTTAGTTTGAGACGCTGCCTTAGTTTGAGCGGCTGACTTAGTTTGAGACGCTGCCTTAGTTTGAGAGTCTGCCTTAGTTTGAGGGGCTGCCTTAGTTTGAGGGGTAGGCTTAGTTTGAGGGGCTGCCTTTGATTGAGAGGCTGCATTAGTTTGAGAGTCTGCCTTTGATTGAATGTCTGAATAAGTTTGAGGGGCTGTCTTAGATTGAGGGGCTGCATTGGTTTGAGGGGCTGCCTGAGATTGAGGGGCTGCCTTAGTTTGAGGGGCTGCCTTAGTTTGAGGGCTGCCTGAGATTGAGGGGCTGCATTAGTTTGATGGGCTGCTTTAGTTTGAGCGGCTGCCTTAGTTGAGGGGCTGCCTTAGATTGAGGGGCTGCATTAGTTTGAGCGGCTGCCTGAGTTTGAGTGGCTGCCTTAGTTTGAGGGGCTGCCTTAGATTGAGCGGCTGACTGAGTTTGAGAGGCTGCCTTAGTTTGAGAGTCTGCCTTAGTTTGAGCGGCTGCCTTAGTTTGAGGGGCTGCCTTAGTTTGAGAGTCTGCCTTAGTTTGAGAGTCTGCCTTAGTTTGAGCGGCTGCCTTAGTTAGAGGGTCTGCCTTACTTTGAGAGGCTGCCTTAGATTGACAGGCTGCCTTAGTTTGAGCGGCTGCCTTAGTTTGAGAGGCTGCCTGAGTTTGAGGGGCTGCCTTAGTTTGAGTGGCTGCATTAGTTTGAGGGACTGCCTTTGGTTGAGGGGCTCCCTTAGTTTGAGGGGCTGCCTTACTTTAAGGGGCAGCATTAGTTTGAGAGTCTGCCTTAGTTTGATGGGGCTGCCTTAGTTTGAGGGGTTGGCTTAGTTTGAGGGGTTGGCTTAGTTTGAGAAACTGCCTTTGATTGAGTGGCTGCATTAGTTTGAGGGGCTGACTTAGTTTGAGGGGCTGACTTAGTTTGAGGGGCTGCATTTGTTTGAGGTGCTGCCTTAGATTGAGGGGCTGCATTAGTTTGAGGGGCTGCCTTAGTTTGAGGGGCTGCCTTAGATTGAGGTGCTGCATTAGTTTGATGGGCTGCTTTAGTTTGAGCGGCTGCCTTAGTTGAGGGGCTGCCTTAGATTGTGGGGCTGCATTAGTTTGAGCGGCTGCCTTAGCTTGAGGGGCTGCCTTAGTTTGAGTGGCTGCCTTAGATTGAGCGTCTGACTTAGTTTGAGAGGTTGCCTTAGTTTGAGAGTCTGCCTTAGTTTGAGCGGCTGCCTTAGTTTGTGGGTCTGCCTTACTTTGAGAGGCTGCCTTAGTTTGACAGGCTGCCTTAGTTTGTGCGGCTGCCTTAGATTTAGAGGCTGCCTGAGTTTGAGGGGCTGCCTTAGTTTGAGCGGCTGCATTAGTTTGAGGGGCTGCGTTTGGTTGAGGCGCTCCCTTAGTTTGTGGGGCTGCCTTACTTTAAGGGGCTGCATTAGTTTGAGAGTCTGCCTTAGTTTGAGGGGCTGCCTTAGTTTGAGGGGCTGCCTTAGATTGAGGGGCTTCATTAGTTTGTTGGGCTGCTTTAGTTTGAGCGGCTGCCTTAGTTGAGGGGCTGCCTTAGATTGAGGGGCTGCATTAGTTTGAGCGGCTGCCTTAGTTTGAGAGGCTGCCTTAGTTTGAGGGGCTGCCTTAGTTTGAGAGTCTGCCTTAGTTTGAGCGGCTGCCTTAGTTTGAGCGTCTGCCTTAGTTTGAGCATCTGCCTTACTTTGAGAGGCTGCCTTAGTTTGACAGGCTGCCTTAGTTTGAGCGGCTGCCTTAGTTTGAGAGGCTGCCTGTGTTTGAAGGGCTGCCTTAGTTTGAGTGGCTGCATTAGTTTGAACGGCTGCCTTTGGTTGAGGCGCTCCCTTAGTTTGAGGGGTTGGCTTAGTTTGAGGGGCTACCTTAGATTGAGGGGCTGCCTTAGTTTGAGAGGCTGCCTTAATTTGAGATGCTGCCTTAATTTGAGATGCTGCCTTAGTTTGAGAGGCTGCCTTAGTTTGAGGGACTGCCTTAGTTTGAGGGTCTGCCTTACTTTTAGATGCTGTCTTAGTTTGAGCGAGTGCCTCAGTTTGATCGGCTGCCTTTGTTTGAGAGGCTGCCTTAGTTTGAGGGGCTGCCTTAGACTGGGCTGCATTAGTTTGATCGGCTGTCTCAGTTTGAGGGGCAGTTTAGTTTGAGCGGCTGCCTTAGTTTGAGGGGCTGCCTTAGTTTGAGCGGCTGCCTTAGTTGGAGGGGCTGCCTTAGTTTAAGCGGCTGCCTTAGTTTAAGCGGCTGCCTTAGATTGAGGGGCTGCCTTAGATTGAGGGGCTGCCTTAGATTGAGGGGCTGCTTTATTTTGAGCGGCTGCATTATTTTGAGCGGCTGCCTTAGTTTGAGGGGCTTCCTTAGTTTGAGCGGCTGCCTTAGTTTGAGGGGCTGCCTTAGCTTGAGAGGCTGCCCTAATTTGAGATGCTGCCTTAGTTTGAGAGGCTGCCTTACTTTTAGATGCTGCCTTAGTTTGAGGGGCTGCATTAGTTTGAGCGGCTGTCCTAGTTTGAGGGGCTGCCTTCGTTTGAGCGGCTGCCTCAGTTTGAGAGTCTGCCTTAGTTCGAGGGGCTGTCTTAGACTGAGGTTCTGCATTAGTTTGAGCGGCTGTCTCAGTTTGAGGGGCTGCCTTAGTTTGAGCGGCTGCCTTAGTTTGAGGGGCTGCCTTAGTTTGAGCGGCTGCCTTATTTTGAGGGGCTGCCTTAGATTGAGGGGCTGCTTTAGTTTGAGCGGCTGCATTATTTTGAGCGGCTGCCTCAGTTTGAGGGGCTGCCTTAGTTTGAGCGGCTGCCTTAGTTTGAGTGGCTACCTTAGTTTGAGAGGCTGCCTTAGTGAGATGCTGCCTTAGTATGAGAGGCTTCCTTAGTTTGAGAGGCTGCCTTAGTTTGAGGGGCGGCATTAGTTTGAGGGGTAGGCTTAGTTTGAGGGGCTGCCTTTGATTGAGTGGCTGCCTTAGTTTGAGAGGCTGCCTTAGTTTGAGCGGATGCCTTAGTTTGAGCGGCTGACTTAGTTTGAGGGGCTGCCTTAGATTGAGGGGCTGCATTAGTTTGTAGGGCTGCCTTAGTTTGAGGGGCTGCCTTAGATTGAGGGGCTGCATTATTTTGATGGGCTGCTTTAGTTTGAGCGGCTGCCTTAGTTGAGGGTCTTCCTTAGATTGAGGGGCTGCATTAGTTTGAGCGGCTGCCTTAGTTTGAGGGGCTGCCTTAGTTTGAGGGGCTGCTTTTGATTGAACGGCTGACTTAGTGTGAGAGGCTGCCTTAGTTTGAGAGTCTGCCTTAGTTTGAGCAGCTGCCTTAGTTTGAGGGGCTGCCTTAGAATGAGGGGATGCCTTAGATTGAGGGGCTGCATTAGTTTGAGGGGGTGCCTTAGTTTGAGAGGCTGCCTTAGTTTGAGGGGCTGCCTTAGTTTGAGCGGCTGCCTTAGTTTGAGGGGCTGCATTAGTTTGAGCGGCTGCCTTAGTTTGAGGGGCTGCCTTAGATTGAGGGGCTGCTTTATTTTGAGCGGCTGCATTATTTTGAGCGGCTGCCTTAGTTTGAGGGGCTGCCTTAGTTTGAGGGGCTGCCCTAATTTGAGATGCTGCCTTAGTTTGAGAGGCTGCCTTACTTTTAGAAGCTGCCTTAGTTTGAGGGGCTGCATTAGTTTGAGAGGCTGCCTTAGTTTGAGGGACTGCCTTAGACTGAGGGGCTGCCTTAGACTGAGGGGCTGCATTGGTTTGAGCGGCTGTCTCAGTTTGAGGGGCTGCCTTAGTTTGAGCGGCTGCCTTACTTTGAGGGGCTGCCTTAGTTTGAGATGCTGCCTTCGTTTGAGAGGCTGCCTTAGTTTGAGGGGCTGCCTTAGTTTGAGGTGCGGCCTTAGTTTGAGAGGCTGCCTTAGTTTGAGCGGCTGTCTCAGTTTGAGGGGCTGCCTTAGTTTGAGCGGCTGCCTTAGTTTGAGGGCCTGCCTTAGTTTGAGCGGCTGCCTTAGTTTGAGGGGCTGCCTTAGTTTGAGCGGCTGCCTGAGTTTGATGGGCTGCCTGAGATTGAGGGGCTGCTTTAGTTTGAGCGGCTGCATTAGTTTGAGCGGCTGCTTTAGTTTGAGGGGCTTCCTTAGTTTGAGCGGCTGCCTTAGTTTGAGTGGCTGCCTTAGTTTGAGAGGCTGCCTTAGTTTGAGAGGCTGCCTTAGTTTGAGAGGCTGCCTTAGTTTGAGGGGCTGCCTTAGTTTGAGGGGCGGCCTTAATTTGAGAGGCTGCCTCAGTTTGAGTGGCTGCCTTAGTTTGAGCGGCTGCCTTAGTTTGAGAGGCTGCCTGAGTTTGAGGGGCTGCCTTAGTTTGAGGGGCTGCATTAGTTTGAGGGGCTGCCTTAGTTTGAGCGGCTGCCTTAGTTTGAGAGGCTGCCTTAGTTTGAGATGCTGCCTTAGTTTGAGAGGCTGCCTGAGTTTGAGCGGCTGCCTTAGTTTGAGGGCCTGCCTTAGTTTGAGCGGCTGCCTTAGTTTGAGGTGCGGCCTTATTTTGAGCGGCTGCCTTAGTTTGATGGGCTGCCTTAGATTGAGCGGCTGCTTTAGTTTGAGCGGCTGCATTAGTTTGAGTGGCTGCTTTAGTTTGAGGGGCTTCCTTAGATTGAGCGGCTGCCTTAGTTTGAGAGGCTGCCTTAGTTTGAGAGGCTGCCTTAGTTTGAGAGGCTGCATTAATTTGAGCGGCTGCCTTAGTTTGAGAGGCTGCCTTAGTTTGAGGTGCTGCCTTAGTTTGAGGGGCTGCCTTAGTTTGAGGGGCGGCCTTAATTTGAGCGGCTGCCTTAGTTTGAGAGGCTGCCTGAGTTTGAGGGACTGCCTTAGTTTCAGTGGGTGCATTAGTTTGAGACTCTGCCTTAATTTGAGGGGCTGCCTTAGACTGAGGTGCTGCATTAGTTTGAGCGGCTGTCTCAGTTTGAGGGGCTGCCTTCGTTTGAGGGGCTGCCTTAGTTTGAGGGGCTGCCTTAGTTTGAGGGGCTGCCTTAGATTGAGGGGCTGCTTTAGTTTGAGTGGCTGCCTTAGTTTGAGAGGCTGCCTTAGTTTGTGATGCTGCCTTATTTTGAGAGGCTGCCTTCGTTTGAGAGGCTGCCTTAGTTTGAGGGGCTGCCTTAATTTGAGAGGCTGCCTTAGTTTGAGCGGCTGCCTTAGTTTGAGCGGCTGCCTTAGTTTGAGCGGCTGCCTTAGTTTGATGGGCTGCCTTAGATTGAGGGGCTGCTTTAGTTTGAGCGGCTGCTTTAGTTTGAGCGGCTGTCTCAGTTTGAGGGGCTGCCTTAGTTTGAGGGGCTGCTTTAGTTTGAGCGGCTGCTTTAGTTTGAGCGGCTGCCTTAGTTTGAGAGGCTGCCTTAGTTTGAGAGGCTGCCTGAGATTCAGGGGGTGCCTTAGTTTGAGGGGCTGCCTTAGTTTGAGGGGCTGCCTTAGATTGAGGGGCTGCTTTAGTTTGAGCGGCTGCCTTAGTTTGAGGGGCTGCCTTAGTTTGAGGGGCGGCTTTAATTTGAGAGGCTGCCTTAGTTTGAGGGGCTGCCCTAGTTTGAGCGGCTGCCTTAGTTTGAGCGGCTGCCTTAGTTTGATGGGCTGCCTTAGATTGAGGGGCTGCTTTAGTTTGAGCGGCTGTCTCAGTTTGAGGGGCTGCCTTAGTTTGAGGGGCTGCCTTAGATTGAGGGGCTGCTTTAGTTTGAGCGGCTGCCTTAGTTTGAGAGGCTGCCTTAGTTTGAGAGGCTGCCTGAGTTTCAGGGGGTGCCTTAGTTTGAGGGGCTGACTTAGTTTGAGGGGCTGCCTTAGATTGAGGGGCTGCGTTAGTTTGAGCGGCTGCATTAGTTTGAGAGGCTGCCTTAGTTTGAGAGGCTGCCTTAGTTTGAGAGGCTGCCTGAGTTTCAGGGGGTGCCTTAGTTTGAGAGGCTGCCTTAGTTTGAGGTGCTGCCTTAGTTTGAGGTGCTGCCTTAGTTTGAGGGGCGGCCTTAATTTGAGGGGCTGCCTTAGATTGAGGGGCTGCATTATTTTGATGGGCTGCTTTAGTTTGAGCGGCTGCCTTAGTTGAGGGTCTACCTTAGATTGAGGGGCTCCATTAGTTTGAGCGGCTGCCTTAGTTTGAGGGGCTGCCTTAGTTTGAGGGCCTGCCTTAGTTTGAGCGTCTGCCTTAGTTTGAGCATCTGCCTTACTTTGAGAGGCTGCCTTAGTTTGACAGGCTGCCTTAGTTTGAGCGGCTGCCTTAGTTTGAGAGGCTGCCTGTGTTTGAAGGGCTGCCTTAGTTTGAGTGGCTGCATTAGTTTGAACGGCTGCCTTTGGTTGAGGCGCTCCCTTAGTTTGAGGGGTTGGCTTAGTTTGAGGGGCTACCTTAGATTGAGGGGCTGCCTTAGTTTGAGAGGCTGCCTTAATTTGAGATGCTGCCTTAATTTGAGATGCTGCCTTAGTTTGAGAGGCTGCCTTAGTTTGAGGGACTGCCTTAGTTTGAGGGTCTGCCTTACTTTTAGATGCTGTCTTAGTTTGAGCGAGTGCCTCAGTTTGATCGGCTGCCTTTGTTTGAGAGGCTGCCTTAGTTTGAGGGGCTGCCTTAGACTGGGCTGCATTAGTTTGATCGGCTGTCTCAGTTTGAGGGGCAGTTTAGTTTGAGCGGCTGCCTTAGTTTGAGGGGCTGCCTTAGTTTGAGCGGCTGCCTTAGTTGGAGGGGCTGCCTTAGTTTAAGCGGCTGCCTTAGTTTAAGCGGCTGCCTTAGATTGAGGGGCTGCCTTAGATTGAGGGGCTGCCTTAGATTGAGGGGCTGCTTTATTTTGAGCGGCTGCATTATTTTGAGCGGCTGCCTTAGTTTGAGGGGCTTCCTTAGTTTGAGCGGCTGCCTTAGTTTGAGGGGCTGCCTTAGCTTGAGAGGCTGCCCTAATTTGAGATGCTGCCTTAGTTTGAGAGGCTGCCTTACTTTTAGATGCTGCCTTAGTTTGAGGGGCTGCATTACTTTGAGCGGCTGTCCTAGTTTGAGGGGCTGCCTTAGTTTGAGCGGCTGCCTTAGTTTGAGAGTCTGCCTTAGTTCGAGGGGCTGTCTTAGACTGAGGTTCTGCATTAGTTTGAGCGGCTGTCTCAGTTTGAGGGGCTGCCTTAGTTTGAGCGGCTGCCTTAGTTTGAGGGGCTGCCTTAGTTTGAGCGGCTGCCTTATTTTGAGGGGCTGCCTTAGATTGAGGGGCTGCTTTAGTTTGAGCGGCTGCATTATTTTGAGCGGCTGCCTCAGTTTGAGGGGCTGCCTTAGTTTGAGCGGCTGCCTTAGTTTGAGTGGCTACCTTAGTTTGAGAGGCTGCCTTAGTGAGATGCTGCCTTAGTATGAGAGGCTTCCTTAGTTTGAGAGGCTGCCTTAGTTTGAGGGGCGGCATTAGTTTGAGGGGTAGGCTTAGTTTGAGGGGCTGCCTTTGATTGAGTGGCTGCCTTAGTTTGAGAGGCTGCCTTAGTTTGAGCGGATGCCTTAGTTTGAGCGGCTGACTTAGTTTGAGGGGCTGCCTTAGATTGAGGGGCTGCATTAGTTTGTAGGGCTGCCTTAGTTTGAGGGGCTGCCTTAGATTGAGGGGCTGCATTATTTTGATGGGCTGCTTTAGTTTGAGCGGCTGCCTTAGTTGAGGGTCTTCCTTAGATTGAGGGGCTGCATTAGTTTGAGCGGCTGCCTTAGTTTGAGGGGCTGCCTTAGTTTGAGGGGCTGCTTTTGATTGAACGGCTGACTTAGTGTGAGAGGCTGCCTTAGTTTGAGAGTCTGCCTTAGTTTGAGCAGCTGCCTTAGTTTGAGGGGCTGCCTTAGAATGAGGGGATGCCTTAGATTGAGGGGCTGCATTAGTTTGAGGGGGTGCCTTAGTTTGAGAGGCTGCCTTAGTTTGAGGGGCTGCCTTAGTTTGAGCGGCTGCCTTAGTTTGAGGGGCTGCATTAGTTTGAGCGGCTGCCTTAGTTTGAGGGGCTGCCTTAGATTGAGGGGCTGCTTTATTTTGAGCGGCTGCATTATTTTGAGCGGCTGCCTTAGTTTGAGGGGCTGCCTTAGTTTGAGGGGCTGCCCTAATTTGAGATGCTGCCTTAGTTTGAGAGGCTGCCTTACTTTTAGAAGCTGCCTTAGTTTGAGGGGCTGCATTAGTTTGAGAGGCTGCCTTAGTTTGAGGGACTGCCTTAGACTGAGGGGCTGCCTTAGACTGAGGGGCTGCATTGGTTTGAGCGGCTGTCTCAGTTTGAGGGGCTGCCTTAGTTTGAGCGGCTGCCTTACTTTGAGGGGCTGCCATAGTTTGAGATGCTGCCTTCGTTTGAGAGGCTGCCTTAGTTTGAGGGGCTGCCTTAGTTTGAGGTGCGGCCTTAGTTTGAGAGGCTGCCTTAGTTTGAGCGGCTGTCTCAGTTTGAGGGGCTGCCTTAGTTTGAGCGGCTGCCTTAGTTTGAGGGCCTGCCTTAGTTTGAGCGGCTGCCTTAGTTTGAGGGGCTGCCTTAGTTTGAGCGGCTGCCTGAGTTTGATGGGCTGCCTGAGATTGAGGGGCTGCTTTAGTTTGAGCGGCTGCATTAGTTTGAGCGGCTGCTTTAGTTTGAGGGGCTTCCTTAGTTTGAGCGGCTGCCTTAGTTTGAGTGGCTGCCTTAGTTTGAGAGGCTGCCTTAGTTTGAGAGGCTGCCTTAGTTTGAGAGGCTGCCTTAGTTTGAGGGGCTGCCTTAGTTTGAGGGGCGGCCTTAATTTGAGAGGCTGCCTCAGTTTGAGTGGCTGCCTTAGTTTGAGCGGCTGCCTTAGTTTGAGAGGCTGCCTGAGTTTGAGGGGCTGCCTTAGTTTGAGGGGCTGCATTAGTTTGAGGGGCTGCCTTAGTTTGAGCGGCTGCCTTAGTTTGAGAGGCTGCCTTAGTTTGAGATGCTGCCTTAGTTTGAGAGGCTGCCTGAGTTTGAGCGGCTGCCTTAGTTTGAGGGCCTGCCTTAGTTTGAGCGGCTGCCTTAGTTTGAGGTGCGGCCTTATTTTGAGCGGCTGCCTTAGTTTGATGGGCTGCCTTAGATTGAGCGGCTGCTTTAGTTTGAGCGGCTGCATTAGTTTGAGTGGCTGCTTTAGTTTGAGGGGCTTCCTTAGATTGAGCGGCTGCCTTAGTTTGAGAGGCTGCCTTAGTTTGAGAGGCTGCATTAATTTGAGCGGCTGCCTTAGTTTGAGAGGCTGCCTTAGTTTGAGGTGCTGCCTTAGTTTGAGGGGCTGCCTTAGTTTGAGGGGCGGCCTTAATTTGAGCGGCTGCCTTAGTTTGAGAGGCTGCCTGAGTTTGAGGGACTGCCTTAGTTTCAGTGGGTGCATTAGTTTGAGACTCTGCCTTAATT
Organism: Heterodontus francisci; assembly: GCF_036365525.1. Lineage (NCBI taxonomy): Eukaryota > Metazoa > Chordata > Chondrichthyes > Heterodontiformes > Heterodontidae > Heterodontus > Heterodontus francisci. The sequence continues at coordinate 291,084 of NW_027142007.1, forward strand.
TGAGGGGCTGCCTTAGACTGAGGTGCTGCATTAGTTTGAGCGGCTGCCTTAGTTTGAGGGGCTGCCTTAGTTTGAGGGGCGGCTTTAATTTGAGAGGCTGCCTTAGTTTGAGGGGCTGCCCTAGTTTGAGCGGCTGCCTTAGTTTGAGCGGCTGCCTTAGTTTGATGGGCTGCCTTAGATTGAGGGGCTGCTTTAGTTTGAGCGGCTGTCTCAGTTTGAGGGGCTGCCTTAGTTTGAGGGGCTGCCTTAGATTGAGGGGCTGCTTTAGTTTGAGCGGCTGCCTTAGTTTGAGAGGCTGCCTTAGTTTGAGAGGCTGCCTGAGTTTCAGGGGGTGCCTTAGTTTGAGGGGCTGCCTTAGTTTGAGGGGCTGCCTTAGATTGAGGGGCTGCTTTAGTTTGAGCGGCTGCATTAGTTTGAGAGGCTGCCTTAGTTTGAGCGGCTGCCTTAGTTTGATGGGCTGCCTTAGATTGAGGGGCTGCTTTAGTTTGAGCGGCTGTCTCAGTTTGAGGGGCTGCCTTAGTTTGAGGGTCTACCTTAGATTGAGGGGCTCCATTAGTTTGAGCGGCTGCCTTAGTTTGAGGGGCTGCCTTAGTTTGAGGGGCTGCTTTTGATTGAACGGCTGACTTAGTGTGAGAGGCTGCCTTAGTTTGAGAGTCTGCCTTAGTTTGAGCGGCTGCCTTAGTTTGAGGGGCTGCCTTAGAATGAGGGGGTGCCTTAGATTGAGGGGCTGCATTAGTTTGAGAGGGTGCCTTAGTTTGAGAGGCTGCCTTAGTTTGAGGGGCTGCCTTAGTTTGAGCGGCTGCCTTAGTTTGAGGGGCTGCATTAGTTTGAGCGGCTGCCTTAGTTTGAGGGGCTGCCTTAGATTGAGGGGCTGCTTTATTTTGAGCGGCTGCATTATTTTGAGCGGCTGCCTTAGTTTGAGGGGCTGCCTTAGTTTGAGAGGCTGCCCTAATTTGAGATGCTGCCTTAGTTTGAGAGGCTGCCTTACTTTTAGAAGCTGCCTTAGTTTGAGGGGCTGCATTAGTTTGAGAGGCTGCCTTAGTTTGAGGGACTGCCTTAGACTGAGGGGCTGCCTTAGACTGAGGGGCTGCATTGGTTTGAGCGGCTGTCTCAGTTTGAGGGGCTGCCTTAGTTTGAGCGGCTGCCTTACTTTGAGGGGCTGCCATAGTTTGAGATGCTGCCTTCGTTTGAGAGGCTGCCTTAGTTTGAGGGGCTGCCTTAGTTTGAGGTGCGGCCTTAGTTTGAGAGGCTGCCTTAGTTTGAGCGGCTGTCTCAGTTTGAGGGGCTGCCTTAGTTTGAGCGGCTGCCTTAGTTTGAGGGCCTGCCTTAGTTTGAGCGGCTGCCTTAGTTTGAGGGGCTGCCTTAGTTTGAGCGGCTGCCTGAGTTTGATGGGCTGCCTGAGATTGAGGGGCTGCTTTAGTTTGAGCGGCTGCATTAGTTTGAGCGGCTGCTTTAGTTTGAGGGGCTTCCTTAGTTTGAGCGGCTGCCTTAGTTTGAGTGGCTGCCTTAGTTTGAGAGGCTGCCTTAATTTGAGAGGCTGCCTTAGTTTGAGAGGCTGCCTTAGTTTGAGAGGCTGCCTTAGTTTGAGGGGCTGCCTTAGTTTGAGGGGCGGCCTTAATTTGAGAGGCTGCCTCAGTTTGAGTGGCTGCCTTAGTTTGAGCGGCTGCCTTAGTTTGAGAGGCTGCCTGAGTTTGAGGGGCTGCCTTAGTTTGAGGGGCTGCATTAGTTTGAGGGGCTGCCTTAGTTTGAGCGGCTGCCTTAGTTTGAGAGGTTGCCTTAGTTTGAGATGCTGCCTTAGTTTGAGAGGCTGCCTGAGTTTGAGCGGCTGCCTTAGTTTGAGGGCCTGCCTTAGTTTGAGCGGCTGCCTTAGTTTGAGGGGCTGCCTTATTTTGAGCGGCTGCCTTAGTTTGATGGGCTGCCTTAGATTGAGCGGCTGCTTTAGTTTGAGCGGCTGCATTAGTTTGAGTGGCTGCTTTAGTTTGAGGGGCTTCCTTAGATTGAGCGGCTGCCTTAGTTTGAGAGGCTGCCTTAGTTTGAGAGGCTGCATTAATTTGAGCGGCTGCCTTAGTTTGAGAGGCTGCCTTAGTTTGAGGTGCTGCCTTAGTTTGAGGGGCTGCCTTAGTTTGAGGGGCGGCCTTAATTTGAGCGGCTGCCTTAGTTTGAGAGGCTGCCTGAGTTTGAGGGACTGCCTTAGTTTCAGTGGGTGCATTAGTTTGAGAGTCTGCCTTAATTTGAGGGGCTGCCTTAGACTGAGGTGCTGCATTAGTTTGAGCGGCTGTCTCAGTTTGAGGGGCTGCCTTCGTTTGAGGGGCTGCCTTAGTTTGAGGGGCTGCCTTAGTTTGAGGGGCTGCCTTAGTTTGAGGGGCTGCCTTAGATTGAGGGGCTGCTTTAGTTTGAGTGGCTGCCTTAGTTTGAGAGGCTGCCTTAGTTTGTGATGCTGCCTTATTTTGAGAGGCTGCCTTCGTTTGAGAGGCTGCCTTAGTTTGAGGGGCTGCCTTAATTTGAGAGGCTGCCTTAGTTTGAGCGGCTGCCTTAGTTTGAGCGGCTGCCTTAGTTTGATGGGCTGCCTTAGATTGAGGGGCTGCTTTAGTTTGAGCGGCTGTCTCAGTTTGAGGGGCTGCCTTAGTTTGAGGGGCTGCCTTAGATTGAGGGGCTGCTTTAGTTTGAGCGGCTGCCTTAGTTTGAGAGGCTGCCTTAGTTTGAGAGGCTGCCTGAGTTTCAGGGGGTGCCTTAGTTTGAGGGGCTGCCTTAGTTTGAGGGGCTGCCTTAGATTGAGGGGCTGCTTTAGTTTGAGCGGCTGCCTTAGTTTGAGAGGCTGCCTTAGTTTGAGGGGCTGCCTTAGTTTGAGCGGCTGCCTTAGTTTGAGGGGCTGCATTAGTTTGAGCGGCTGCCTTAGTTTGAGGGGCTGCCTTAGATTGAGGGGCTGCTTTATTTTGAGCGGCTGCATTATTTTGAGCGGCTGCCTTAGTTTGAGGGGCTGCCTTAGTTTGAGGGGCTGCCCTAATTTGAGATGCTGCCTTAGTTTGAGAGGCTGCCTTACTTTTAGAAGCTGCCTTAGTTTGAGGGGCTGCATTAGTTTGAGAGGCTGCCTTAGTTTGAGGGACTGCCTTAGACTGAGGGGCTGCCTTAGACTGAGGGGCTGCATTGGTTTGAGCGGCTGTCTCAGTTTGAGGGGCTGCCTTAGTTTGAGCGGCTGCCTTACTTTGAGGGGCTGCCATAGTTTGAGATGCTGCCTTCGTTTGAGAGGCTGCCTTAGTTTGAGGGGCTGCCTTAGTTTGAGGTGCGGCCTTAGTTTGAGAGGCTGCCTTAGTTTGAGCGGCTGTCTCAGTTTGAGGGGCTGCCTTAGTTTGAGCGGCTGCCTTAGTTTGAGGGCCTGCCTTAGTTTGAGCGGCTGCCTTAGTTTGAGGGGCTGCCTTAGTTTGAGCGGCTGCCTGAGTTTGATGGGCTGCCTGAGATTGAGGGGCTGCTTTAGTTTGAGCGGCTGCATTAGTTTGAGCGGCTGCTTTAGTTTGAGGGGCTTCCTTAGTTTGAGCGGCTGCCTTAGTTTGAGTGGCTGCCTTAGTTTGAGAGGCTGCCTTAGTTTGAGAGGCTGCCTTAGTTTGAGAGGCTGCCTTAGTTTGAGGGGCTGCCTTAGTTTGAGGGGCGGCCTTAATTTGAGAGGCTGCCTCAGTTTGAGTGGCTGCCTTAGTTTGAGCGGCTGCCTTAGTTTGAGAGGCTGCCTGAGTTTGAGGGGCTGCCTTAGTTTGAGGGGCTGCATTAGTTTGAGGGGCTGCCTTAGTTTGAGCGGCTGCCTTAGTTTGAGAGGCTGCCTTAGTTTGAGATGCTGCCTTAGTTTGAGAGGCTGCCTGAGTTTGAGCGGCTGCCTTAGTTTGAGGGCCTGCCTTAGTTTGAGCGGCTGCCTTAGTTTGAGGTGCGGCCTTATTTTGAGCGGCTGCCTTAGTTTGATGGGCTGCCTTAGATTGAGCGGCTGCTTTAGTTTGAGCGGCTGCATTAGTTTGAGTGGCTGCTTTAGTTTGAGGGGCTTCCTTAGATTGAGCGGCTGCCTTAGTTTGAGAGGCTGCCTTAGTTTGAGAGGCTGCATTAATTTGAGCGGCTGCCTTAGTTTGAGAGGCTGCCTTAGTTTGAGGTGCTGCCTTAGTTTGAGGGGCTGCCTTAGTTTGAGGGGCGGCCTTAATTTGAGCGGCTGCCTTAGTTTGAGAGGCTGCCTGAGTTTGAGGGACTGCCTTAGTTTCAGTGGGTGCATTAGTTTGAGACTCTGCCTTAATTTGAGGGGCTGCCTTAGACTGAGGTGCTGCATTAGTTTGAGCGGCTGCCTTAGTTTGAGGGGCTGCCTTAGTTTGAGGGGCGGCTTTAATTTGAGAGGCTGCCTTAGTTTGAGGGGCTGCCCTAGTTTGAGCGGCTGCCTTAGTTTGAGCGGCTGCCTTAGTTTGATGGGCTGCCTTAGATTGAGGGGCTGCTTTAGTTTGAGCGGCTGTCTCAGTTTGAGGGGCTGCCTTAGTTTGAGGGGCTGCCTTAGATTGAGGGGCTGCTTTAGTTTGAGCGGCTGCCTTAGTTTGAGAGGCTGCCTTAGTTTGAGAGGCTGCCTGAGTTTCAGGGGGTGCCTTAGTTTGAGGGGCTGCCTTAGTTTGAGGGGCTGCCTTAGATTGAGGGGCTGCTTTAGTTTGAGCGGCTGCATTAGTTTGAGAGGCTGCCTTAGTTTGAGCGGCTGCCTTAGTTTGATGGGCTGCCTTAGATTGAGGGGCTGCTTTAGTTTGAGCGGCTGTCTCAGTTTGAGGGGCTGCCTTAGTTTGAGGGTCTACCTTAGATTGAGGGGCTCCATTAGTTTGAGCGGCTGCCTTAGTTTGAGGGGCTGCCTTAGTTTGAGGGGCTGCTTTTGATTGAACGGCTGACTTAGTGTGAGAGGCTGCCTTAGTTTGAGAGTCTGCCTTAGTTTGAGCGGCTGCCTTAGTTTGAGGGGCTGCCTTAGAATGAGGGGGTGCCTTAGATTGAGGGGCTGCATTAGTTTGAGAGGGTGCCTTAGTTTGAGAGGCTGCCTTAGTTTGAGGGGCTGCCTTAGTTTGAGCGGCTGCCTTAGTTTGAGGGGCTGCATTAGTTTGAGCGGCTGCCTTAGTTTGAGGGGCTGCCTTAGATTGAGGGGCTGCTTTATTTTGAGCGGCTGCATTATTTTGAGCGGCTGCCTTAGTTTGAGGGGCTGCCTTAGTTTGAGAGGCTGCCCTAATTTGAGATGCTGCCTTAGTTTGAGAGGCTGCCTTACTTTTAGAAGCTGCCTTAGTTTGAGGGGCTGCATTAGTTTGAGAGGCTGCCTTAGTTTGAGGGACTGCCTTAGACTGAGGGGCTGCCTTAGACTGAGGGGCTGCATTGGTTTGAGCGGCTGTCTCAGTTTGAGGGGCTGCCTTAGTTTGAGCGGCTGCCTTACTTTGAGGGGCTGCCTTAGTTTGAGATGCTGCCTTAGTTTGAGAGGCTGCCTTAGTTTGAGGGGCTGCCTTAGTTTGAGGTGCGGCCTTAGTTTGAGAGGCTGCCTTAGTTTGAGCGGCTGTCTCAGTTTGAGGGGCTGCCTTAGTTTGAGCGGCTGCCTTAGTTTGAGGGCCTGCCTTAGTTTGAGCGGCTGCCTTAGTTTGAGGGGCTGCCTTAGTTTGAGCGGCTGCCTGAGTTTGATGGGCTGCCTGAGATTGAGGGGCTGCTTTAGTTTGAGCGGCTGCATTAGTTTGAGCGGCTGCTTTAGTTTGAGGGGCTTCCTTAGTTTGAGCGGCTGCCTTAGTTTGAGTGGCTGCCTTAGTTTGAGAGGCTGCCTTAATTTGAGAGGCTGCCTTAGTTTGAGAGGCTGCCTTAGTTTGAGAGGCTGCCTTAGTTTGAGGGGCTGCCTTAGTTTGAGGGGCGGCCTTAATTTGAGAGGCTGCCTCAGTTTGAGTGGCTGCCTTAGTTTGAGCGGCTGCCTTAGTTTGAGAGGCTGCCTGAGTTTGAGGGGCTGCCTTAGTTTGAGGGGCTGCATTAGTTTGAGGGGCTGCCTTAGTTTGAGCGGCTGCCTTAGTTTGAGAGGCTGCCTTAGTTTGAGATGCTGCCTTAGTTTGAGAGGCTGCCTGAGTTTGAGCGGCTGCCTTAGTTTGAGGGCCTGCCTTAGTTTGAGCGGCTGCCTTAGTTTGAGGGGCTGCCTTATTTTGAGCGGCTGCCTTAGTTTGATGGGCTGCCTTAGATTGAGCGGCTGCTTTAGTTTGAGCGGCTGCATTAGTTTGAGTGGCTGCTTTAGTTTGAGGGGCTTCCTTAGATTGAGCGGCTGCCTTAGTTTGAGAGGCTGCCTTAGTTTGAGAGGCTGCATTAATTTGAGCGGCTGCCTTAGTTTGAGAGGCTGCCTTAGTTTGAGGTGCTGCCTTAGTTTGAGGGGCTGCCTTAGTTTGAGGGGCGGCCTTAATTTGAGCGGCTGCCTTAGTTTGAGAGGCTGCCTGAGTTTGAGGGACTGCCTTAGTTTCAGTGGGTGCATTAGTTTGAGAGTCTGCCTTAATTTGAGGGGCTGCCTTAGACTGAGGTGCTGCATTAGTTTGAGCGGCTGTCTCAGTTTGAGGGGCTGCCTTCGTTTGAGGGGCTGCCTTAGTTTGAGGGGCTGCCTTAGTTTGAGGGGCTGCCTTAGTTTGAGGGGCTGCCTTAGATTGAGGGGCTGCTTTAGTTTGAGTGGCTGCCTTAGTTTGAGAGGCTGCCTTAGTTTGTGATGCTGCCTTATTTTGAGAGGCTGCCTTCGTTTGAGAGGCTGCCTTCGTTTGAGAGGCTGCCTTAATTTGAGAGGCTGCCTTAGTTTGAGCGGCTGCCTTAGTTTGAGCGGCTGCCTTAGTTTGATGGGCTGCCTTAGATTGAGGGGCTGCTTTAGTTTGAGCGGCTGTCTCAGTTTGAGGGGCTGCCTTAGTTTGAGGGGCTGCCTTAGATTGAGGGGCTGCTTTAGTTTGAGCGGCTGCCTTAGTTTGAGAGGCTGCCTTAGTTTGAGAGGCTGCCTGAGTTTCAGGGGGTGCCTTAGTTTGAGGGGCTGCCTTAGTTTGAGGGGCTGCCTTAGATTGAGGGGCTGCTTTAGTTTGAGCGGCTGCCTTAGTTTGAGGGGCTGCCTTAGTTTGAGGGGCGGCTTTAATTTGAGAGGCTGCCTTAGTTTGAGGGGCTGCCCTAGTTTGAGCGGCTGCCTTAGTTTGAGCGGCTGCCTTAGTTTGATGGGCTGCCTTAGATTGAGGGGCTGCTTTAGTTTGAGCGGCTGTCTCAGTTTGAGGGGCTGCCTTAGTTTGAGGGGCTGCCTTAGATTGAGGGGCTGCTTTAGTTTGAGCGGCTGCCTTAGTTTGAGAGGCTGCCTTAGTTTGAGAGGCTGCCTGAGTTTCAGGGGGTGCCTTAGTTTGAGGGGCTGCCTTAGTTTGAGGGGCTGCCTTAGATTGAGGGGCTGCTTTAGTTTGAGCGGCTGCATTAGTTTGAGAGGCTGCCTTAGTTTGAGAGGCTGCCTTAGTTTGAGAGGCTGCCTGAGTTTCAGGGGGTGCCTTAATTTGAGAGGCTGCCTTAGTTTGAGGTGCTGCCTTAGTTTGAGGTGCTGCCTTAGTTTGAGGGGCGGCCTTAATTTGAGAGGCTGCCTTAGTTTGAGGGACTGCCTTAGTTTCAGGGGGTGCATAATCCTAAGATTATGGCACACAACATGAAGAAGCGACTGAGCACACAGGACACAGCAAAGGCAAAGGGCCCGATTACAATCCAGCTGTCGTGCTGAAGATCAGTGCTCCAAAATTAGCTACACCTCCAGCCAAGCTGATCCAAGGCAGTTACAACACTAGGATCCAGCTGATATTGTGAAAACAATTTCCCAGTTACATGCTGCCTGGAAAAGCAGGGAAACACTGACCAATTAGCACCCCATCAACCTACTCCCAATCAACAGCATATCTTTTAAATTTAGGCTTAAAATAAACATGATTACAATATCGTTGATTTTTATTCAATGGCCAAACTGAATATGTCAATTATATGTGGCTTTCTATCCAGCCATCTAAGTCATTAATAAATAGTAAAGTTTCCTGTGGGATGCTGCTATCACATCCTGCCAGTTAGATGATCTGCCCATTATCCCTGCTGTCTGTCTTCTGCCACTGATCTCACGTCCGACGTAGTCAATAATTCGCCATAAAGTCTATGAGATGCAACTTTAGCCAACAATCAGTTATGAGGGATTTTGTTGAGTGTTGTCTGGAAGTCCATCTGAATAACATCCATTGAGATTCCCTTGTCCTCTCCTTTAGTTACCTCCACAAACTAATTGATCAGGTTCGTCAGGCATGATCTACCTTTTACAAATCCATGATGGCTCTCTGATTAGCTGTATCTTTTCAGACACTCCATCTTTAAATGTACACTCCAGTAATTTCCTGACAACAGCTGTTATGCTAACCAATCTATAATTCCCTCAATTCCCTCGATAACCTTCTTTAAATAGCAGTGTGACAATTGCAATTTTCTAATTACTGTCCCAGCAGTTTGCTCTCAATCATTAACAAAGTGATGGAAGGTGCTGTTGACAGCGCTATCAAGCAGTACTTACCAATAAACTACTCACTGATGCTCAGTTTGGGTTTGTCGGAACACTCAGCTTCAGGCCTCATTACACCCTTTGTCCAAAAATGGAAAAAAGAGCTGAATTCCAGAAGTTAGATGAAAGTGACTGTCCTCGACATCAAGGCAGCTTTTGGTCAACTGTGGCAACAAGGAACGTTAAGAAAAGTGACGTCCACGTCCATACTTATGCAAAGTAATTATGTATATTTCCCGCCATTTCCTTATTTTCATTTATAATATCACCAGTGTCATTTTAATGAGGCCACATTGCTCTTACTTGCAACCTATTTTAGAAGTTATTGTAAAAGTATTATAGCTCTTGCGATCTATTTTTTCACCCTTTACTTTTCTTTGC